>NC_056729.1:988071399-988261399 GCF_019279795.1 Protopterus annectens
AGTGCGTATTGCCTAATGCAAGCACCAAGAGCTATTTGAGCAGGTATGTAGGCTTTATAAAAAAGTTTAGGTAGGCCTACTTAAGATGATATGGAGTGAGGGACTAAAAATACTTATCTGGTTTGTATTCAGATCTGATGCATACTTACCCAGTGCCTCTCTGAAGTAAGTTAATCTCTCCCAATGAGCGTCATAATTCTTGCTATCGCTTCTGCAGCTGCACAGTAGAGTAAAGAAAAAAATATATGATAGGATAATGAATAAATGTCTTAGTTGGCTAGTCAATACTATATCACTGACTGGAGATAAGTCACTATACCTATACAACGGGGGGGAGTGTTTTCAGTGGTAAATTCATCCTCCCATCAGCTCAAGAGGTTCTGCTTATACCTGTTCAGTTCACTGTAATGGTGACAACATTATTCCCCTAGAGCTTAGAATTCCAGTTGCACAGGAAGCAGCCTTGGCAAAGCTATTCCAAGCCACAGCCTTATACTGAGACCCAGTATAATCACCCAGCAGTAGCCTCCAGCTGTAGCACATGATAAGGAGTGCCACATAAATCCTGGACTCCTCAACACTTCCAGGCCAGCCTTTAGTCAACTGCTGACCTAGGCAAAAGGGATCTACAGTGCCACTCACACACCACCTGGAACCCCCATCCAGGCATACCTACACCATCCAGACTACTGGACAGCACCCCAGCTAAAACGGTGCCCTAGGTGCCCACCTAGTTTGCCTATGCCTAAGGCCGGCTATGGGCATTTCACCTTTGTGCCCTAAATGGAACACCAATCCTCAACTTTGATGGCCATGTCTACAAAAGTCAAGCTTGAACTATGTGTCAGAATTGGTGACCAGTTCAGATTTCATGTATAATAGCATGTATGCAAAAATGCACACCCTTCCCATCTGCATTTGCACAACTGAAAGCACAAAAATGGCTTTCCAGATCCATTGGTAGTGATTACTTCAAAAAACATGGAAGGTGTTAATATGACAGTGAGGTTTGGCCATTGTAATGCTCAATCTATTGACACATGTTCCAATAACACTGAAATGCGTTATGGTATTTGTTATAATCATAGTTGGTTGGAGGAAAAATGGTAATATAAGTGAGCTGTTGGGACTTACACACTAGTAACATTGAATAATACCACTTAGGAATAGAACCCATGAGAGAAAGAAGGATGAAATATTAACCTTTGCTTGTTATCTGTCAGTACCGCAGGATAACTTCTTTTTTTATTAAAGCAATACTAATTTCAGAAAGAACAGAGATATACTTAAGATATATCTTTATTTGTGTGTCTTTAAGTAGTTACTGCATTTCTATGTAAAAGGCCATACTTCAGGCAGTAAATACATTTCAGATGCATGGAGTTGCATGACCTAATTAATACATGCTGGGATATGTTACACATGCAGATCAAAAGACATAGGGCTAGATTCACGAAGGCTTGCATGGAGTCTAAGACTAGAGTAAGACTCCATGCAGCCAATTTGTCTGCTGAGTGATCCAGGAACAGCCAGCAGGGGTGTGCAAGAGAGCTCCTAAAATGACTCTTACATGGACAGGATTAGGTTATACAAATTACCTTATTTGCTGCTGAAAGCAATTCAAATGAGGTACATTTGCAATCCAAGAAACACTAACCTGTCCGAGTAAGAGTAGAGTTATTTGCAGAAATGTACTCAGTTGTCAACTGAGTACCATTCTGCAAATAGCAAAACGGAGCTATGACAGCTCCAAATAAAGGATGCATTCAGTTGAGGAAGCATGCCAATGGCCAGATATACAGCTATTGGCATTTTTTTCCATTGCAAAATAAAAAAAATATTTTTTTATACCTCGATCTCCGATGTTTAAGCATAGCGCAGCGCCACGCAAACGTGCTGCGCTCTAAAAAACAGAAAACCAAAAAATAAAAGCCACAAATAGAGATTTTATTCAAAATATTATTCTGTCATGTAAGTGAATGGCAGGCCGAAGATAACATGGCTACTAAGTAGAGGTTGCTAAGGGGGGAAGCTCAGTCTGAGAGATGTAACCAAGCATTAGTAGGCAATCCTATGCAAATAAGGATAAGGATAGTGAATTCCAATATTTCCTGCTATGTGAACCATGTCCCTAGAGTGTAAGAGTAGGAAAAGGGGCGTAACAGAGTAGGAGATGGGTGACATCATGAGGGGGTATGTATCAAAAAGGCTGTAAGCTTATTGGAGCAGAGTGGCATGTGGTTGCTGTGAGTTACTCAGGACTAAAAGAGGTGTGTCTACAGTTGTCTAAACTGAAATCAAGAAACTGAAGGTGTACGCCGTGACTATCACTAAAGTTTATTGCAAAGCTGCTGACACTGTGTGCACGCGTGTAAACGTGTCTAAGGCTGTGTGTGCGGGTGTGCACCTGTGTAAGCCTGTATTAGGCTGTCTAAGCTAGTATACACAAATGTGCAGCCGCCTAAACCCGTGTAAGCCTGTGTAAGCCTGTGTGTGCACATGTGCACATGCTTGCACTTGTTTGCTCGGTGCTGCCCCCTTTGGAAACAGAAATGAGAAAAGGAAGGAAAGGAAGTAGTAGGACATTAACCAAGGAGAACTAGCAGAGCTGCCAGGTAAAATCAATCAGAATCAGCCAATTACACAGGCAATACAGTAGCCCAGCCCAGCACCTAAAGCTCTGCAAACAACATTCCCCCATGTTTTTCTCAGAAACACTGCAACACTGCAGTCAACAAAGAGAAGTGAAAACTTAAAAAGCTTAAACTGAGACATAAAAATGTTAGGGGCTGCCACTGCTGTTATAAGGCAACATGTGCAAGATGCTGAGGGTGGTGCCATTGTGAATGCTGCTGAGCAACCCACAGTGAGGAGATGGAGAAGAGTGTATAGACCCAGGATAACCTACCAGAGGCTACATGAGCTGGAGATAGTGGAGCGCTATAGAGTTGACAGAGAGCTCCTGCAGCAAATTGTTGAGCTGTGCAGGCCATGCCTCACACACAGAACCAACAGAGGGGAACCCATCCCAGTGGAAACCAAGGTATGTGTTGGCCTAAGAATACTAGCAACAGGTACCTTCCAGAGACCAACTGGTGATATGATGGGGATTTCACAGGCATCAGCATCGAGGGTACTGCACCAGTTCCTGAATGTCATGTCAGCACATGTCGGTGATCGTGTATATTTCTCCAGTTCCCATGAGGTATTGGCCAGCTATATGCGTCTCTTCCAGCAAATGGAATACCCTGAGGTAGTGTGTGCAATTGACTGCACGCACATACTCATCAACTCACCAGCTGGTGAGCAGGGTAGGGCCTACATCAACCACAAGGGCTTCCACTCCATCAAATGCCAGGTTGTGTGCAATGCCTAGGGCATAATACTGAATGTATGTGCTGGCTGCCCTGGAACTACCACAATTCCAATATCTGGCATCTGTCGCAGCTGTACCAGACATTTGCAAATGGGGACATCCCTGGTGGTCACCTAGTGGGGGATGCTGGATATGCACTGGAGCCGTGGCTGATGACACCCATCAGAAATGCACACACACCTGAACAAGAACTCCATAATGAAGCACATGCCCAAACACGAAATGTAATTGAGCGTGTGTTTGGGATGCTCAAGTCATGGTTCCGGTGCCTGTACACATCTGATGGAGCCTTGCAGTACTCACCAACTACATGTACCCAAATTGTTATGGTATGTGCCATGCTACAAACTATGATCCTGTGAAAACAGCTGCAGCAGGAACAGCATGGAGCAGGGCCAAACAGTCCCCCACCATTGCCAAGGCCTGCACAGGTACAGCGTGACTCAGAGGAGGAACAACCTGAGCCTGCCCCAGTAGGCAGAAGGAGGCATGCCCAGTATGCCTTGTCCTTGGCAAAGAGGCAACACATAGCACATACACTGGCTCAGTAGGAACCCTGGAAATTATACCTCTCACTAACTCGCACATAAAATAAAAGGGATGCCTAACTTGACACTACCTGTTTCCAAACATGTATAGAGAGTGTAGTATGTGCATCCAACATAGGCAGCCCTGCAGCACCACCTGAGGCATGGTTGCCATGTTTTAAGCAATATAAAGCAGTGCTAAGCAGCTTTTACCAATATCTAGTATATGTAAACAAAATTGCTTGTGCAATGTTGGCCAAGGTCGGCCAAAGTTGAGCAAAGTCAGTTAAACATGCTCATATCTGCTTTACTGTTCCTTAAGCAGTCTGGTCTGGCCAGCATGAAAATAAAAAGCAGTGACAGGGCTTGAACCCAGGATACTGTACACTATAGTCACAGTACTGAACCACTAAGCTATGATAGCATTACAGTGGTACAGACACAGCAGGACAATTGTACACTAATGCAAACACAAAACAATGCTGTATCATGCTCCTAATGAGGAAAATGGGTAACCTCACCCACATGCCTATGCAGACAGAGAACATCAGGCCAGGCGTTGTGATGTGGGTTGTGTAGGCTATGAAGTCACACGCTGATATATGTGGCAATGGACGCTAAGATCTGTAGTTCACTAGTATGCCTCAAGCCAGTACGATAGGCAACAGTACAGACTGTAATGGTGTCCTGTACATAGCAGTGCAGGCACAGCAAATGTGTATAAGTGTCAGGTGAAACCCACATCCTATGTACACCCACAGTAACAATCTGGTGTATCCACGGGTAGAAATGTACAAAGAATAGCTGTCCCCCCTGTATGTAGAAATGTTGATAGGTCTATGCAAAATGTCTCATGGAAGCCCTGCAGGCACAGCATGATCCCTGTTGATCTATGACACAAAGGTGAGCCCCGCTATAAAAATACACCTTGATTTACCATACACAAATAGTATAAATGTGTATACTGTGCGTGCTGACACACTCAAACAAATATAGTGGATTTCATTCAACATCACACTGAAAGGTTATACTGGGCATGCTCACACACTTAAACAACTGAAGCAAATGTCAGGCAGGAAGATATTGAAAGGTCATACTGGGCATGCTCACACACTTAGGCTAAATACGGATGTGAAGATAAGGGATCTATGGACAAATGTGTATAGTCATCTCTACTTCCAGAAACACTTTCACAAAGTGGTCTGAAAATCCTGCTATGTGTACACACAAACTGCCAAGGTCTGTGCATGTAGGTCAAAGGAGGTTGCCACTACTCAGCAATCATCAGACCTGTCAGAGACTACCACAACACACTTGTGAGGAATCTGACTAGGCACATTCAGCAACTAGAAAGACCAATGAAGAACCTTAGCAAGAAGATTACTGGCCTCCAATAGTTGCCCCATGCAACAAGAATGAATGTAACCCAAGCTGTACTCAGTTGCATACTGTCTACGCAGGAGATCTCTGCCCAACAGACAGGTCCATGTCATGGTTTGAGTTACAGCTCAATGGCACTAGATGTACAGAGCCAAATGATATTGGCAACATCCTGGCAGATAGGATCAGTGTTAACTTTACCCACCTCTCACCCATGAAAGAGCACATGTCTATAATGGAAGACTGCAAAGTTGCTGTCATCATGGCTGCACATGTAAAAGCACTCTCTGAAGCCAGTATCACAGCAGCCATGGGACTAGATAACTTCCCAGGCTGTGTAGTATCTATTTCCCTGAAGTAAACATTAACATGGAAGTTCTATGGCTAATGAAGTTTCCAGAGGACTGCAAACTATGAGCCATCATTGTAAACACTAAAGATGTGGACATCCTACAAAAGGGCCTCACTGAGACAGATGGCTGTTGTCCAAGCCATGGACTGTAGCTCAATGCCAAAAAGTGCATTATCATCACTTTTGTTAAAATCTCTGTAGCCAAGAACTACAACATAGGTGGTAGTATACCTCACACTTTAAGTGTGACAAGAGACCCACGGTCACGGGTGGACAGTGGATACAACTGTGATAAGCACATTCCTACAGTAGTCAGGAAACCCTATTATGTGGCACATCTCATCACAAAATGTGTCTCATGCAGAATAAAAGAGGACATTGTTCCCCTCTACTCACCACTCACTAGAACTATAAAAGAGTACAACACCACTGTTGCTATGTACCTCACAAGACAACTACAACAACTGGAAAGCCAGCAGCAATACCTCACCAAAGAGCATTAGTGGCCTGAAATACATGCCATACACAGACCATCGCAAAATGCTCCATCCGTACTCCCTTGCATATCGCCTACTCAGAGGTGTTCACTGCGTAACATACAAAGCTATGTCAAACATACAGCTTTTGGATATGATCCACGTAAAACACTCACAATCACCCTGACCTTTGGACCTAAGACCACGAGTGAAATACAAAAGGAAGTGGTGTAGTCATTTACCTTATGGATATCCACACCTCCAAGTTACTGCCACAGCATGAGGCCTTGGAGACCATGCAAGTGCAACTAACATTGGACAAAGCTGCCCATCAGATTGTAGCCTGCTACAGATCATGTACCTTGTCTCAGGAACCTCACTCAGTATTCTGGAGAACAATGGCAAATATTAAGGTCCTATCAAACACCATTATATGAGGAGATTACAACTACCCAAACACTGAGTGGGTGAATTACTCGTATACAATGTCCTTTGCCCAATGGTTCATAGAGTTAAGAAACTTTTAACACCCTGGAACAGCTGGTCAGCACACCCACTAGAGGTGACAACATACTGGACATGATCATCACCAACATGGGGTACCAGTGTTCCACCACAGAGATAAACCCCTTGCTGGTAATATCAGATCATTAAGTAATCACACTGGGCATCCACATCCCACCCCCACACCCAGTCAATGAAACCACTGTGAAGACATTTTCAAAAGCAAACTGCACACTTCCCAAGACCAAAGTGGAAAGTTCCAAAGCCCTCTTGCTATAGGATAATGGTATACAATCTGCCAGATCATTTACATGTGCATCCTATGAGCATCTACAGAGATGCATGGATTGAGACATCACAAATAAAACCAAGATGCGCTCCACCAAAAATAAGAAAACAATCTGGTGGTCATTGCCCATAAATAAGCTAGACAACAGAATGAGGAAACTAACACCTGATAGAACCAACTTCACTAAAGGAAAGGCATCACTGATCATTATTAGGATGAAACAATGATCGCTCATAAAATAATCCAAGTACAGTTTCTAAAGACAAATTGCCAAGGAATGTAAGAATAACAACCACAAAGCCTTCAGTAGCTATATCAGACATGTAGGTGTCAACTTCCAAATATGCTGTCAGCTACTGAAAAAAGTAATGACATACACCAAACCAACTTTAATTGCCCACACCCAGGGGGACAATTGCAGTGTAAACTCCCCCCATCACCCCCAAAAGGGCCTGTGTCTATCACAGAAGGATGCAGACGTCATGGACATGCAGGTAAATATAGCCCTCACCAAAGCTAAGAACATAGCATCAATGTGACTGTAAGTTGTCCCAGGCTGTGTCTTACACTAGGCCCACAAGGAACTACACCCTCACCTACATTCACTGTCCAGACTCAAGCGTATCACAGGCTATGTCCCCAAAGAATGGCATACATTAACAGTCATCCAGCTCCACAAAGGGTGTGCCAAAACAGAACCTGGAAACCATTGCCCAACATGTGTACTCAGCCTGGTCTACAGAGCTATTGAGCAAATCATCATGGAACCCATACACTGCGACATTGGAGATCTCCAGACACTGGACTCTACACAACTTCGCCTTGTTAAAGGCAAAGCCTGGCTCCCAATCCTAGTTGACTTATTTAAAACAGTTAGCATGAACATAGATGGAGGTGAAAGTAGTTCACACAGCCCACCTGGACCTCACTAAGGGCTTACCACACCATTCCCCACTCTGTCATCATGGACAAGTGTACCAGCTTGAACATGAACAGCTATGTCACAGGATGGGTGGCCAAGTGGTTCACAGATCAAACACACATGTTCATAGTTGTGGGTGCCATGTCCAACTCTAAGCCAGTCACAAATGGCATCACACAGGTCTTGGTCCTGGGACCCCACCTGTTCAGTTGATACTGGGCAGAGGTACAGGCAAGCACAGCAGGTGTAAGGCTGAACAGATTTGCAGATGACTGGAAACTGTGATCCATAATTGACTGTACGGCTGACACAGACATCCTCCAGAAGTGTCTTACAGAGACAGATACCTGGTATCAAAACAATACCCTCAAGCTGAATGGCAAAGAATGCTTAGTCATCCCCTTTGGGTAATACAAAGTGCACACAAATGACCACGTAGGTGGTAATCCAGCATGTATGAAGAAAGTCATTATGGCCCTGGGGACACAGGTAGATAGTAAACTCACCTTTGATGATCACATGGCCAAAGTGTTTAGACATTCCTTCAATGTAGGCCATCTAATGTCACCTAATGTAACACACTTTGTATAGTCTGATGATGTCACCATCCTACAAATATACCTGTGGAAAAGAAAACTCCCAGTAATCGGTATAGCACATCGTGTTAATGTGTACTCCTCTAGTATTATGAAGTAGTTAGGTAGGGGTTTGAATCCTCCACCGGACAATTGTGTGTGTTCTCCGTGGGAAGGAACAACCTTTTCTGAGAGTAGTGAAACACCTCAAAAGTGGTAATCTAACCTTTGTCAACTCTGATGATGTCAGCATCCTACAAATATATCTGTGGAAAAAAATACTCCCAGTAATCTGTATAGCATGTTGTGTTAATGCATACTCTTCTAGTGCCATAAAGTAGTTAGGTAGGGGTTTGAATCCTGCACTTGGTGCGAATATGTGCTGTATGTGTGTGACACTGTTGGTCAATGTGTTGTGGATTTGGCTTTTACCACTGTATGACATATCAGTATGCATTGCACATGTGAGCCAGCTGTGTGTCAAATACATATCTGTACATGTTACTGCAATGATTGCATGTGTGGGAACCCTGCTTTCTCCAAGAACACAACTGTCATCCTTGCCAGACTGTGCTGCGGCTTCCCAGACCTTAGGTCACATCTGTATGCTTGTGACAAGGCCAGCCACTGCAGTGATTCCTGGCCTAGGTCAGCTGTGTCACACAAAGTCATTACGATTCCTAGTGGAATGTGTGAGTGAGGGTCTATGGCTGAGGTATATGTCAGACCTGTTCAAACGCAGCAAAGTCTGCCCATGATGACTATTCATAGGTGTAGAACAAACTGCGGATATGCATGCAGACCCCTTATTGCTTATATGATCCACCAAGGGATTCCAAAATACCTTTGGAAATGTGATTAACAAAAATGAGATGACATAACACTTGGTTGCATGTACACATCGGTACCTGTTCATCATGCTGGTGGCTACTACCTATGTGGTACTGTGGGGATAATATGTTCCTTAAAGGTGGATGATTATGCTTAGTTTGGCTTATAGCTTTACAGCATGGGTTTGACAACAGGCATCTGTCTGTATGATACCCTTGTGGAGGATGTGTGTGTCATCTGAAGAATGCATTATAGGCCACAGTATGCATTACCAGATGTGGACGGACATATCCCTACTGTGATTGCTTGTAACTAAAAGAGCTATATGCCAAACAGGAGTGGTCTCAGTAATGGGTGCAGGTGAATACCAGTGGTTACTGGCATTGTATAGTACCTGAAGGATCCAAATGTTGCTGTGTGTCCTACATCTGTGTGTCGGTTGTCAAGACATCATCTAACGATTGGTTATGGTCAGGCTGTTGAAGTGATGTATACCACCAGAATGCAAAACAATGACAGATAGTAACAGTATCACCCACAGCACAGTGTCAAACCATGTCATACACATATGTGTAGTCAGGTTATGGAATGTGTGTAGTACAATGCATACTGGCCACCAATAGAAACTATGGAGTGTTACTGTGTAATACAGAGCATGTCACCCTGGCCATGTGTCCACTATGCAAGTACATGCAGACAGTGCACCTCCACCATGTTCACAACTGTACACCTGCAAATCTGTGCTACACACATCCCACACATACTGTCCACTCTCTAACACATGCTGCCAATACTGCACATATCAGCCAAGTGGCACGTGGCCAGACAATACACAATTGGAACCAACACTGGTGTAAACAACACTACAATGACAATCATAGCTTTAATGCATCATGCCTCCTCAGCTACACCTTCAAACATATCATTACACTCTAGAGCTGACAACATGCTAACATTGCTGTACTGCTATATAGACACCCTGTGCATCAGCACCATGGTAGCTTGTTCCTGCATCAATGTTACAGATGACAGGAGGTGGCACAGGTTTCATCATATGCACAGGGTGTGTTGTTGGTTCGCCAGAGGCCTACAGTGAGCCATCCAATTGACATGTATGTGTGTGTGTGTGTGTGTGTGTGTGTGTGTGTGTGTGTGTGTGTGTGTGTGTGTGTGTGTGTGTGTGTGTGTGTGTGTGTGTGTGTGTGTGTGTGTGTGTGTGTGTGTGTGTGTGTGTGTGTGTGTGTGTGTGTGTGTGTGTGTGTGTGTGTGTGTGTGTGTGTGTGTGAGGGGCAAGAATACTGGAATGGGCCAATGTTGTTGTAATGTGTGTGGGTATGTGTTAGCCCTAGGTGTCTGGAGTATGTGTGTGTGTCTGCATGCACACAGTTCCACCATGTGGCTGCCATATACGGGTATTTGTGGGACAGCCACAGACTGTACTTGTGAGGCTTTACAGATCACCGTCTCTGGCCACAGATAAGGTACCTGTGCCTGGCAAGAGTGCTACTGACACTATCAGGTACTAAGCCAGACTGGGTACTATCCCCAGAGGTGGATGGATGTACACTGGACACAGGTCCCTGCTGGGACTGTCCAGAGCCAGGTGCACGTGGTCTTCTAGGACATTCTATGGGCAGCCCACCCCCAACATTGCTGGGGCTGGTACTGGCACTATGGAAGCAGCTGTGGCTTGAGGGACGTCCACGGCAACTGCCAGCTGCTGATGTTGCTGGCATACATCCACGTCAATGTCTGAACCATCCCACACTGTCCTGACACATGGACATGACATTGCAAAGGATATCTAATGTCTCTCCCCAATGTCTATCTGTGACCTTGGTGTAATGACTGATGGCACCTGCTAGGTCATGGACACTGTCAATGACGGCAGTGTTATGGCACCTCTGTGCCCTTAGTCCCTGTCTGGTGTACTGTTCCATGCGTGCTTGTGCCTCCATGACAGCCTGGAACATGCGTGATGTTGTCAGACCTCTGGCACATCTGCCAATGGCATGATGAGCAGCAGTGCTCCTACGAGAACCCCTGGACATCTGCCTATGTGGTACCCTTCCAGACATCTGGGTATGGCTGCTGTGTTGGGATGCATGTGCCATGGATTCCACACTGTCCTGGCCAATGCCAACTGTATGCTGTCCCTCAGCTATGGGCATTGGTGATGGATGTATTGGCAGTATGACTGTATGCATGGATGGGGTGGACAGCTGTGTACTGTTGAATGGTGGCCCAACAACAGACCCTGGCAAACATGCCTGTGCCTCAACACACCATTCTTCATTATCACTATGTGGTTTAGTGACATCAGTTTCCCTGCTGCAGTGAACCAGACCTAATACAGCACCTGTGGGAGGGAGACAGGAAACACACTTTACGACCTGTACATGATGTCGGCACACATGCACACATGCACACGTGAGCACATGCACACATGCACCCACATGAACACATGAACACATGCACACATGAACACATGAACACATCCACACATGCACACATGAACACATGCACACATGCACACATGCACACATGAACACATGCACACATGCACACATGAAAACATGCACACATGCACACATGTACACATGAACACATGCACATATGAACACATGAACACATGCACACAAATACACTCCTCACTACAGCAGATACCCACACACACCACCAGCAATCCAAAACATACTTAATAGTGGTTGAAGGTGGGTTACAGTATCACAAGGCAAACAGTCATATCACACGTCAGCATGCAGAAAGTTTGTTGCTCAAGACCATGCAGTGCGAGTGTAGACAGCCCATGTTAATAACAGTATACATGGCTTTGATGCATGTGTGCTGTTGTTCAATGATTGGCCTCACCCTGGAACATAATGTGTACATGGACACAACATTGTTGTGCAAGTATTAAAAGGTCTGCAATGTCCTGTGCACCATCAATCACAGGTATACATACCATGGCTGGATGTGCATCTGTGTGTCACATAGATATCCATTTCTAATTACAGTGTCTGTGTATATAGCAGATAATTGTGGACACATGTTTAGCACATGCATGCTATGTATACACACAGGATGAGTGGTGCATGTATACGTGATGGAATACCATTGCTCAACATGGCCATTGTACAGTGAGTATGGTGAGTGTAGGACATATTGTGGACATGCCAGTGCCAGCCATGACATGGCATGCTACAACATGAATGCAACATTAAACATCACACATACCCAATGTGTGTCATGTGACCTATACACTCAATAGCATTACAAGACATATATGTGTCACTTTGTACAAATGGTGATTTCTATGCATATTGTGTATAGTTGCATATGTTTGCACACACACAACATTGAGGTGCATAGCAATGACTACTATATGTAGTACTGCGGTCACTGTAACTGGATGGGGTGTAGTACCATGAGCCATCATCATCATGCATCATGTGGTTACTCAAGGCTACTAATGTGTGCCAGACTGCCACCTAGCATGCTGTACCTGAACTACAGTATTGTGGCTATAGTCACAATTACACAGCCACTTGTTACATGGGTTTGTAAAGTGCCCAATAGGGAGCATTGACTAACATGAATGTGTCATGTGTTGAAGAGTGTCGCACAGCCCAATGATAGGCCTCTACCCCTCAGGTATATTATGTGTGCTGTGTGGATGACATGTGGGATACTGAAGTGTGACCTTACAGCGGGTGTCTGGATACGCTATGTGTAGCATGTTAAGGTGTACTGCGTATGATAATGTTGTGAATGTTGTGTACATGTGTATCAACTATGCCTAGCCAATGTCCAGTATGGTGTTGCCACAATTGTGTGTGATGCTCTGTGCATTGCATGTGATTGAGGCAGCTACTGTAATTACAGAGATGTGCATAGTCTCACAGCAAAAATGCACATCATGCATTATGCATAGGTGTGTTACATGTACATGGCCTACACCTCACCTATGACATGCATATTTCATTAGCAATATTAAAATTATAACACACTCACCAGCATTGACCAGCTGCCTTGCTGTTACACCAGAGGGACCTACAAGAATATGAGACAGTTTGTCAGTGGCCACAACTGTGCCATTGCTACTGTGAGTTTGTTAAACTACAGTGGTACAACAGTCGACAGTCACAGGCATACAGATTATATTCCAAATATCAGTATTGCACAACACTATGCAACACAACTGCTAAACACACAGTACACATCTGACATATGCATAATCTACCAATACAGGTAACAGTAGTCTACAGATAGGTCATGTTACCCGCACGCTCCATGTCAACATGCTGGATTGCTCCGGCCTCCATGATGACACATGTAAGTTGCTGTTCCTGTTGTTGGCCAGGAGCCACCACGCTTAGGAGCAGCTCCTCTACTCTGGTGAGGGGGGGATGAATGGCTACCCCACCACCTGTGGCAAGCTGTTGTCGATGGATATCAGACGGAAGCCACCGGACATGTCTAATTAAATCACTGCAGTGATGGCGTACCTGCTCATATGTCTGGTTATGCATGCCTATGTCATTTACCCAACGAACAAGATCTTGCCACAGTGCAGTACGCACATGCTGGTCCTGGCTGGTTCTAGAGAACAGCAGGGTGTAGTGCTGCACCAGGCTGCTGTGTATTTCAGCTTCCTCTGCAGCTGTATAACACATATTTCTTTGGTGGGACATGCCGCTGGAAGACAATTTAGACAAGATGTGTGAGCAAGTCATGTGGCACACAACATTCTAAAGTATAGATATGAATTAACTGCCATATTTAGCATCCGATTGATTGTCAGAGGATACACATGTTCAATACCACATATTAGTGCTCAGGCCACAACTGGCTGACAGTGTCTGGTACGCTCTATATATCAAACCATGTTCTGCGCAGCAGCAAAGAGAAGCCAGTATGTAAGACTATACACCAGTACATGGCACACTGTATGTGACACAATGCACCACCTAGCCACAGGAGGTATATATCAAGCTAATGCATAAAGAAAGATGTCATCCATTGCAATGAATGTAAAGTACAGTTACAGTATTACCAGTATACCACAGTAGTCGTTGATGCCAATCCCCTGCCAAACATATGTGCACAGTTGTTAATATAGGTGGCATACCACTGTACTAGACTATACATGTTGCTAGATACACACATATACCCTGTAACACAGATATGATTGAGGGCATGGTACAGACATAATTACACACACATCAGACATACATACAACACACAAATGTATGCCAACTCAGATGAGCTTTACCTGTGTACCATACAGTACTGTGTGTCACTACTTACAAAACCTTATGCCTGAGGTATGTAATCTGTGAGGACTACAGGGAACACACAAAACAGTGTTTCCAAGCAACGTGAACATACACCATACTGTACTGTTTAGGCCTACAGCTACAGGTAGTACTACAGTTCATATGGAAGTTGGATTCACCAGCAGTACCACTCACTAAGCATACATGTATTGCTTTAGCCTACAATGGGACACCACAGTTGACAACAAGGGACTACGTCACACCATATGCCATACTACTTTTTCTGCCTAGCAATAGCATACACATCCTTTGCTGGGATCATAGCTAGGACACAAACTACCATGACAGAAACAATTTCACACTAAGCTATCACACCTTTACAGAGCTTGCACACATTCACCAACACGTTCACCATCACACTCAGTCAACCTCACATAGCAATTATTGCACTAAGTACATGTGTGTGTGCATTGTGTCATAGGTAGGTAATACGCTATTGGCCCTAGGGCCTACAACATCCTAGCCATACGCTACCCTGGCCTTTGACACACATGTAATTTAATTTCACTTGCCCCTGTCAACCAGAGCCACAGAGGTGATTCCCGGGGTGTATTTATTATCTCTCAACCAATCATCAGGAGTATTTATGACAACTGCTAATGAGGAGCTTTGTTTGCTATTGATAGGTGGTTTGTTCCAGAGTATGGCATGTCTCTGAGATAGGAATCTATCCCTCCAGCATGTGCAGTTTAGTGAGCTGACAAGGTTTAGGGCCCTAGAGCGTGTATCTGGGAGGGATTGTAATATGTTTATGTGGAGGATGTCCAACAGCTATGGGTGTGACATAGCTCTGTATGTTAGGCTGAGGCCACCTCTGGTTAGGCGGTATGCAACACAGTGTAGCTGTGGTTTTGTGAGTCGGTCTGCATAGGGCATCTGTTTGAGGCTGGTATTACTCTTTGTGAGGTATGTCTGTGGCCTTTCCAGTTGCTGTAGTTGTCATGTGAGGTACATATTACATGGAGCATTGTACTCTCTAATGGGTTTTAAGTGTGATGAGTAGAGGGGAACACTGACCTATATTTCCCTAGATGACACACCTTTTGTGATGACGTGTACAACATAGACAGAGTACATGACTAGTGTGGCACTGTGATTATCAAAGGGGAGGCTACCATCCACCTGTGTCCCATGTTCCCTTATCACACCTTCGATGTTAGGTAGACTACCACCTATGTGGTAGTTAATGGGCACAGTGTTTTGGCAAGAAGGGATGGCACTGCAGTGTCAACACTGAGCTTCAGTCCATACCTTGGTCACCAGGTACCTGTCGCAGTAAGTATGCCCCATGTCTCTGTCTCTCTCTCTCTATATATATATATATATATATATCTATATATATATATATATATATATATATATATACATATACACATACATACACACATACATATAAACATCCATTGATGTACATATAGATGTACATATAGGCACATATACAGTCCACTTTTCATGGTGGAAATATCAATTATGTGACAGTTGTGAGATATACAGTTATGTAATAATATTGCACAGTGCTGTGCAGACTGCATTGAAGGTGTCCTCAGCCTATGTAGCTTTAGCAGGCCTCACTGGCTGCAACACTGCAAAACTGACAGAGCATACCCACACAGTTTAACCAACACATGTCATATACCAGCACTGCATGCTGTTTTCTTTGCCACACACTACAACCTACATAGAAATATGCACATAACAACCTTCAACAACATATATATATATATATATATATATATATATATATATATATATATATATATATATACACACACCCTTCACAAACAGTTGCAGTATGTCCCTTGCCCTATGCACATGTACAGATACATATAGATACGTACTGCTGCCACATATGGATGATTCACAGTATGTAGAGTACTCTTCAAAAACATCTACTACATGCCAGCAAATACATATGTGTTACATACCTTTCCTTTGTATTTCTCTGTTCCGTCTGTTTTTAAAGGAAATATATTTTTTTTTTATTTTTTTTTTTTGGTTTGGGTTTTCTCTGTTGATGTTGCTCTTTCTTTTTCTGTGTCTCTCTGTTTCTGTCTCTTTGTGTCTGTGTCTTTGTCTCTGTCTCTCTCTCTTGCTCTATCTCTCTCTGTTGCTGCAATGACATTATTGCATGTGTGGACAGCAAGTACAGCCTGCTTTTCTAGGTATCTGCACATGTGCATGTGATGGCCTCTGCACCAATTGGTGCCCACCATTTACTAATTGCATGCAGCCTACTGTGTGGTAATTGCAGTACTCACTGTCATAGCAGCCCACTGCTATAAAATGCTAAGTTAGGTAAGCGTAGCCCTTTCAGCTTTCCAGAGTGGGGCCCATGCTTGTTTGCTGTGGTCACCGTTGTGTCAGTCAGAAGGTTGGTATACTTCTTATATCTGAAGCTAGGGTTGTAGCCAGTGATTTGCATGTTGTACTCAAACCTGAATGTTGCTGCTTCTAGTACACACTTGTCAGTGTAGAATTTTACTCATGCCTCCAAATGCTTACACAAGATGCATGGGAGTATGTACTTTCTTTTCTAATTAGACAATTAACTGGCATACAAAAGTAGTTATTGCAATGTATTCTTCTGGCACATGAACTGTTTGTAACTACTGAACTGTAAATATTAATTAATTCACTTCTGAACAGTTTGTTGTTTATTTGTGTTGACATTAGCACAGGCTGCTCAAGACAACTGGACAAATTTCAGTACTGAGTATGCCTACCTACATCCTTGGTAGAGCCTGAATACACAGGTATATTGTTCTTTTGGGTAGGGGTGCAGAAGTACAGAGAGCATTCTATATTATTGTGTGATGTTTATCTTGCTGAGCATACAGGGTTGCTGCGTACCTGTTAGTCTATCAAGGCAAGTAGCCTGTCTGTGTAGCTCCCACCTGTGGACATATCCAGATGGTAGCCAGAGGGTAGCCTATTATTCTTTGTCTGTGCACCACACCGGTCTTTTCTGCACTGGAACAATGGCATTGTCACAGTTGGTTGCTACCAGTACATGGCTACATCCTTTGATATTTCTGTGTTGTACTCCTGCATAAGGGTATGCTTGTGGGACTCGTTCCAAAGCTATTTGCAGAGTGTGTAACAGAAGAAAAGCTGAAATGCCTGTGTGTTTCTGTCTCTGCCAGGCCTCTGATACACTCAGGTATATATTTGAACAGCCTCAGGGAAAGGTACATATAAGTGAGGTACACCTGTAATATATTACAGACATTAAGTTGAGACTGTGAGAGTATCAGAGCATATGTATTAATACACCTTTTCTGACGTGCAAGCAGTGTGTACACTTAATTATTGACATTATTCATTAAGTGCAATTCCCCACTTTTCTGCCTAATGTCAGTACTTTTCAGAGGGATTCTGAGGGACACATCTAACATTTGTTTATGAATCAGGAACATCCCCGAAAAACAGTCACAGTTGGGAAGTATGGCCTCTGCCCTACTTAAATATGCCAGTGTTTATCCTGCTCTAATACTGTGTGGGGTTTGCAAAGTGCTACTGTAACATTATTTCCTGCTAGAATGGCTGGTTCTCTTTTTACAGTCATGTCATGCAATTCCACAACAACTGCTGGTAAAGATTCACAGAACAAGATTTGTGTTATGGCATTCCTATTTTCCCTTTACATGCACTCATTGTAATGCATGATATATTTATTACAGCACCAACTTGTTGCATGTCTACTGTGGCTTAGTGGTACTTCATGCAGTGTAGTGTGTCCGGGGTTTGAGACTGACAGAGGTGTTTTCTTTTGCTGCTCAGCAGAACAAGGGCCCTGCCATGCAGAGTGACTAAGGCACTTTTAAGCAGTTGTAAGCGGGTTTGCGCGGGTTTGCACGAAGCTTAGCAATACTTAACTAAGCGCACACATGCGCACACTCGCTCAAACCCACTAACTACTGCTTAAAAGTGCTTACTCCTGCTAACCCCCGCACTAATTTCTTTGAAAGAAAAGAAAATGGGGAGATAGGAAAGTGGTGAAAAAGGGGGCACAAAGAGGGAAAGACAGTAGGGAAACCAGCTTGGGATGTGCAGGACGGGTGTAGGGAAGGTCCATAGCTGCCCATTTCTTTACCAGCAACAGCTGTGCATATGTTAGAAATTTGGAGTGAAATTTGAAACCTTCCATCCCTGAGAGAGGGGTGAGGACAACAAAGTATGTTGTACTGCCAATTATAATTATCAGTTTACATGTCCAGTGGACAAGTGTGTGAAATGGGCAGCTATGTATGGGGCATCATTTTTTTGTGGGAACAGATTCCCCCCTTTTTTTTTTTTCAGATGAGAGTGGAATGCGAGGTAGAGGAAGAAGGTATATTTGGGGAGGTAGGTTGGGGAGGTAAACAGACAAGACAAACAAGACACATACAGGGGCAGAATATGACACATGGGGTGGGTGAACACAAGTGACGGGGAAGGATGTTTGAAAATCGCAAGCCCATGAGCCCACAGATGGTAACAGTAGAACTGAGATCCCCACCCATTGGCAGTCACCACTGCACCTTCACAGCCCGGATGGTGGCTGTGCTGGGGGCTGCGTAGGAGGGGCAGGCTCACCCGTGAGTCGCGCCACTCTTGCCTCGAGCTGGCACAGGGGATCAGCGACTGAACACTGGATCTCCCTACGCACCACAGCCCGGACCCTTCGGAGGGTGACAGGTGGCCCTTCATCTCCCACACCTGCATTGGGGGATGAGCCCCATCCCCTGCAGCGCTTCCACCCGAAGATGGCACAGGACCAACGGAGGAGGGGAGCCCGGGCTGGGCACCGGACCTGCTGGTGCCAGGTGCAATCGCCAGTTGAGGAGGGACAGGTGGGTCCGCTGGGACTGGCCTTCCCATATGTTCTGTGTTTAGGTGTGTTTAATTACAACATATACAACAGCATTCCAAATTAGTTGTAACAACATGCAGTAATATTCCCATTAACCCAACACACCAGGGTTCCAACAGTTGAACAGCAAGCATAACACGTGCATATATTGAATGACAGTGGACATTCCAAAAGCATGCAGAGATGATTGGTGGCAACAGGCCACCTAGATTGTGGTGTTTGAACAGGGCACATGCATCAAAGTAAATGCAGATATTTATAGAACAATAGGACATATGTCCCAACAAATGTTTTGAGATTAGACATACCCATTGAGGTGTGGAATTGCATTGTTTATGCACATACAGTAGGGTGTAAAAAGATACCTCCATTAACATCTTATAAATATAGTTTACACTACATTCCTATTGACTGCAGGTGTATATCCCCTACATGTATTATTACACTAAGCAACGTGCATTAGGTTGTGTAATGGGTTTGGCTAGTTCATTATATACCTGACCTATATCTGACATACTAACTGTCCAAGATGCAGATGTTACTGCTATATAGTTATATATTTTATTTATATTTATATATCTACATATCTGGATGTGTTCACGTGACATATTCAGTTATATTTCTACAGAACCTTACATTTCAAGTAGCACAGTCACATTTCTGGGGAACACATTAACAAGCTACTCGTGTGCCAGATTTACCTATGCATGCCAGCCATTAACCAACTGTTGAGGACTGTATATATGTTTCACAGCTACTGGCACTTCCTTCATCCACTTTATATGGGACTGCCCAACTGTGAGTTGACAGCGGTTAATACAACAGTACTATTTATATAATGCAAGGGTACAACAACATTTCAAAGTAAGTGACACGGACACACTCCAAGTATTATACCTTTATTAATTACATTACACACTTTTCTAGAGGCTCTCTCATTTATTTGATATTACAGTGCATGCATAAGACTTATTCAAGATGTATTTTATCTTTATTAATAGGTTACAATACTCTTTTTCAGGCTCACTCACTTATTTTATATAACAGTACATGCAGAGATATTATTCAGGACTTATTTTACCTTTATTAATGGGTTACAACACTCTTTTTCTGGCTCTCTGACTTATTTTATATAACAGTACATGCAGAGAAATTATTCAGTGCATTTTATGGCTTTATTATTGGGCTACAACACTTTTTTTCAGGCTCTCTCACTTATTTTATATAACAATGCATGCAGAATAATTACTAACCTGCCTGGTGGTGCAGCCTTAGCAGCCTATCTGCATAGGATTTCTGATTCATAGCACGGACACCTGCAGCTGTGAAGTAAATGAAGGGATATTGAGACATACCTATCCATTACATAGACTACAATAGCATGTCTTACATACTTCATTCCATGCCTACCTACTCAGTAGTGGGGCATCTTGCATGTCACGGGCCTCCTGTATCCATCAGTTCAGTAGGTCCTGCTTTCATCTCTTCAGGTCTGCATGGTGGTGACGGACCTGCTCACCAGTCTGAGGGACACCTGTGGCACTGGTGAGATCATGAGCTAACCGGTTCCAAGCCTCTGCTTTGTACTCTGTCCCTTGAAACTGGCCCTGCAGGAGTCTTGACTCATGATGGTGGACAAGGAGCCAAACTATGTATTTTGACTCCTCGATGCCCCAGCGTTGTGCTCAAAAGCGAGTACCCTCTCCAACACCAGCCATTCTGACTGCAGATGGGAGCTACAATCAGTTATGGTGAGTATTCCCACCTATGGAGCTTAAATATGCCGCATTTCCCGCACTTATTTGTGATTGGCCATTTTTGAAAATTCTCAGCTAACAGCAAACCTGCTTAGCATTGGTTAATCTTCCATTTATAAGTATATGTATGTTAACAGTGCATGTTTATGCTAAGCTGTCATGGCTTAGTGGTTCAGTACTTTGATTATGGTGCACAGTGTCCCGGGTTCGAAACTTGTCATTGCTTTTTATTTTACTACTGTCCAGACAGGCTAGGGGGTGTGGCTGTGTTTAGGCAACTTTGCTTTACGTTGGTCCACGTTGCCTGACGGTGCACTGGTTAGCATGGTGCGCAGCTCTGTGCAAACCTATTGCACTATGTAAAGCGCTGCTTAGCTATGGGCAATTATAGTGCGCTGGGTAAAGCGCTGCTTGGCTATGGGCAATTTTATTGCGCTAGGTAAAATGCCGCTTAGCCATGGGGAATTAATGCTGCTCACCTTCTTATCTTTATATATATACATTTTGTTCACTAATACATAGGCCATTTCAATGCTTTTTACTAAAATTATATTCATATATGTCAGGAATTATTTTATATACTAATTTAAAACATAAAATAGACAGGGGAGTGGTGGGACCAGAACCGGGAATGCCTCCTCTTTTGTGAACACTCTACCACTACGTTATTGCTATTTGGCTTGATTTGCATAAACATTTCTTATTATGCTCTTCAATGTCAAAATTGCTAACTGCAGCTAAGTAATGGGCACTCACGCGCAAACACGCACAAATATGGGCAGCTATATCGGGAATTATAAAAAAAAAAAATTGTTTACATTTTACAATTACTAAGGGGTTTAGTATGTGGGGATGGGTACTGTTTGCTATGTGTACATTTCAGCCAACTCACTCATTGCATTTGTCATTTTCACTTTATATGGTTGCAGGGGCATGGATATTTGTACTGCTCGGCAGTCCGACACGCCCCCTGCAGTCTTACATGCTCTGTGTTAGCCTTCTAGTTGAGTCAGCACCCTCATGCATATGCATGACGTGCTGACGTCATAGTCTTAAACGGCAGTCTCCGAGTAAGACTTGGTTAGTCTTACTCGGAGGATTACTGAATCTCCCCCATACTCTGTTGCAAACACATAATTAAGATATCTGATGAGTCACAGTAATTATAATAAAACTATTGAGCACATCATGCCTATGTGAGTGTATTTTAAATTACATTTCTTCATTGTCATTTTTAACATTCTTTACACACATTATATTGGAATTATATAGCAAGCATTAATGATACCTTTTTTACAAAAAAAAATGTTTATGATACTTATTCGTATTTAATGTTACATTTATTTTGTTCAGTTTATTATATTTTACATTTGTTTACTGGGAAAGTCTGACTGGGTGTGAGCCCCTTTTCAAAAGAGGGCCAGAGAAAAAAATCTCCACATACAAAATAGACAAAATTATTACAAAGACAAGTTGGACAATTTGTAAAAAAAGAAAAAAAAAATCTTATATTAAAAAATTATGCAGTGTATACAAGTATAGGAACAACATTGCAATGTTACAGTTTAAGTAAAATACAAGCATACATTGTATCATTTTGTCAAGTAGAAGGCTCAAAGTACAGTGAGATAGTGGCAAATAAGAAAGTTACAGTTTAAGCAGAATACATTCAGACAATTGTAACATTTTGTCAAGCAGATGGTTCAAACTTAGTTATGTTAGTTACATATCTATTGTAAGGCAGAACTAAAACTAAAGATTATGAGATAAAAACTTATACAGACTAGATGAATGTCTTGCCAATAGGTGATACTGTATTTAAAATTAAAATGATATGGATTGTGATAGAATTAGTTTGGATAGTAGTTACAGGCTATAGAATAAGGAAGACAGTGAAATCAGAAAGGTTAATGGAGTCATAGAGTGTGTTAAAACTAATTTAGGAAATTACTCTTTTATCTTGGACAGTAGAAGTAGTTAGGGAAAGTACATTTCTAATCAAAACTTTGTGACAAATGCCATTCTGACCCTCTCAGTAAATGTATCTGTTATCTGGATTGAATCCTGTATTGCCTATCTTCTTCTTCTAAACTCAGTGCACTTATACTTGTATCACAACGATAGGTAGATAACACGTGGATTTTCTTCAATCAGCTGTCCAGCTTGTTGATGGCAATGCAACATTGCCAAGCTCATTTTGACTATAGAAGGCATCCCAAATTAAATTTTTCATTTGCATTCATCCATGAACCATGTTGCATGCTGCCAAGCAGTATGCAATTGCAAAAACAAAAAAAGACAAATATATTAAATTTTAATTAAAAAGGATATTCAATTTTAATTAAAAAGACAACCTATCAATAATACTTTCTACACTGAGCCACCAAATCAGAACTTGCATTTATGTTACACATCATCACAATTTCATGCAATGGCAATTGTTCAGAAAGAGGACATACAGAAAATTGCAGGAGATCATTACTGACACATTATATACAATTAATAATGATATAAACATTTAAAATAAAATGTATTACCGGAAGGATGAATAATTGTGAGATATGGACAAGTCGTCCGGGAGGTACACATGCCTCATGTTACTGCTTTTGAGTTATTACACTTTACAAAATGTTATTTGTTACCATCATCTATTGCACATATTGCTATTAATAATGAAAAGAGGTCTGTTTCCAACAACAATACATTTGCAACATCAATTAACATGGACTGCAGGCAAGATGTTTTAGTCGTTATCATACAGACTTTTACATTTTGTGTCAATATTTATTCTGAAGCCAGCCAGAAAAAAATATATGTAAAATGGATTCATACCATGCAATATGTCTTCTCTTTCTTTAAGCTCAATTCACTTACACCTTGTGCTACAGAGATAGGTATCATAAAGGTGAAATGTCTTCACTCAGCACTGTCTGTAGTGCTGATGGCAGCACACTGGCATTAATCTCAACTGTGCTACTGATAGCATTTAAAATTAAAGGTGTGAGTTTTTACCTTAGAAAATGAATTGCCATTCACTACTAGTGACTGCAGACAGTCAACAGTGTACAATGTCAAACAGCAAGCAAAGGATGAAGAAGACAAAAGTAAAAAAAAAATAAAACATTATGAAGCAAGTATTTAAAATACATCTTTCTGATGTTTTCTCAAATTTGTTGTCCTGTAACATGAACATAGGTTCATAGGTTCATAGTTTGGTACTAGGTTATCAGCCCTAGGGCCTATACAAGCCTAGCCATAACAATTCCCTGGCTATTTCTTCCCACATTATTTACTTCCCTGGACACCTGTCTAGCAGGGCGACTGACGTGATCCCTGTGGTGAATTTCCTTTATCCCATCCAATCATCAAGGTTCCTTTTGAAGAGGGCCAAAGAGGCACTCTGCTTGACATGTATGGGCAATCTATTCCAGAGTCTTGGGAGTCTCTGGGTCAGGAACCTATCCCTCCAGCATGTTTTGTTTATTGTGATGACAAGGTTTAGATCCTTGGAGCATGTGGCCCTGAGGGATTGGGATTTCCTTAAGTGTAGCATGTCTAACAGCTCTGGGTTTGACATGGCCTTGTATGTTAAGCAGAGATCGCCTCTGAGTAGACGATATGCGACAGAGTATAGCTGGAGTTTTTTAAGGCGGTCAGCATAGGGCATCTGCTTTAGGCCTGTGATTCTTTTAGTGAGGTATTTCTGCAGCCTTTCCAGTTGTTGCAGATGTCTTGAGAGGTACATACCAAACGGGGTGTTGTATTCTATAATGGGTCTACTGAGGGATGAGTACAGTGGGACAATGACCTCCTTTTTTCTGGATGAAAAGCCCTTAGTGATGAGGTGTGCCACATAGAAGGATTTCCTAACTGTTGTGGTGATGTGCTTATAGAAGGTGAGACCACTGTCCATCTGTGTCCCTAAGTCTCTTATCACACTTTCGATGTTTAATGTACTGCCACCTATATGGTAATTCACGGGTACATGTTTTTTCCCAAAGGGGATAACTATACATTTCTTGGCATTGAGCTTGAGCCCATGGCTCTGGCACCAAGCATCTGTTTCTGTAAGGCCTTTTTGTAGAGTATCCACATAATTTGGGGATTCAATAATGGCTCCCAGTTTGCAGTCATCTGCAAACTTTGTTATCCAGAGTCACTTAGTGTTGGCCTGTACTTCAGAGAAGTAGATGCCAAACAAGAGTGGTCCCAGGACTGAACCCTGAGGTACTCCACTTGTCACTTGTCTGGAGCTGGATTTGGAGTCGGCTACTTTTACAGTGTGGGTTCTATCAGTAAGCCAGTTAGCAACCCATTGGGTGATGTAGGGATTAATGCCCAGCTTAGTAAGTTTGTCTATGATTCCAGAGTGGAGGATGGTGTCAAAGGTCTTGGCAAGGTCTAGATAGGCTGTGTGGACCACCTTACCCTTGTCCATGGCTCTGGAGACTGATTTGAAGAAGTCAATCAGGTTCAGGAGACAAGATTGTCTCTTCACGAGCCCAAACTGGGTGGGGTCCAGTGTTTGAAGGTTGCCAATGTCTTTGTTTATAAGTTCCATGATGATACACTCCATGGCCTTGCAGATAAGGCTTGTCAGACTGATGGGATGGTAGTTTCCGGGATCCAAGGTGGATCTCCCCTTGTGGAGTGGGATAACTGTATGCCTCTTCAACAAAAACTCATTCACACAAACTGGACCATCTCTGTATTTTAACCATCAAAACATTGCATTAGCAGTACATACCTGATATTATTTTCACTATTTGCTAAAGATACAGACATACATTAGTATGATGAAAAAGTAGATTACTCATGCTCAAGATGTGACATTGAATCAACTGACATTAAAAGTGCAACAGAACTAAGTTCTGAAAATTGTCCTTTGCAATTTGCAAGGAGATGTGTTGATGAATGGGATACTGGCAACAGTTAAGCTAATATTTCTTCCCATAATATTAAACAAATATTTGCAACTCTGCCAATGATTTCTTCATTTTCTTGTGTGAGCATTATTCTCTTATCTATACTTTCCTAACATAAATGCAATCTCATTTACATTGTTTTTATATCTGTTTTAATGAGTAATGTACTTTCTTAAAATTACAGGGTCTATATCAAAACATTGAAGTATTAAAACTTCGAATGTTGTGATATCGAACACTGTTCAGCGAATGCTAAGAATAGCGAAGCTGCAGAACAGCAAATTCTTTCCTCGAGAAAGAATTTGATTGACTGTTTCTGTGGCTTTGCTATTCTTAGCACTGTGGTGTAAAGTTACGGGTTGGGTTCAGGTAAGTGTGCGATTGTTTGTACATTAGGGTTAGTGGTGGGTTAAGTGAGTTAGGGTTAGGGCATGGGTTAGGCATGTGTGCGATAGTGACAGACTTTAGGGTTGGGGCGGTTTAAGTGAATTAGGGTTAAGGTGCGGGTTAGGTGAGTGTGTGATAGTGACGGACCTTAGGGTTAGGGTTTGGGTTATGGTAAGTGGGTAGATAGTAGTGTATGTTTAGTTTAGTGTAGAGTTAGATGTAGAAATTTAAGTGTATGTGTGTGGTTGCTGTTTGTTTGATGTGCTTGTGTTGTGTTTATGTGTTGCGGACAGCAATTTTTTTTCCATGGGAAAAAATTCGCTGTTATGAATGTTCAATATTTTCATGTTTAGATGTTTTGGGGCTGATGAAATAGCGTTCGTTATTTTCATCTTTTGATAACGTGATATAAACGTGAATTACAGACACTCAGAGGCACAAAAGTGCAATCATAACCACTTCATAAAACTGCTATGAATGTTTCTCTTCTAAGTCATTTAAAGTAATCCCAGACTTTTTGGTAAGTCTCTTCTCCCTAACACACCCTCAGTAAGTATTCATCAAAGAGAATGTTAAAACCTAATTATCTCTGCAGTAAGACTAATTATTCCCTGTTGCAAACCCTTAGCAAGTAACACTTCTCAAAGTTCTTCCTTGCAGTATTAGGGCATGTGCATGCAATTGTCTAGGCCCTTACACTATGTTTACCTGCCCTGCACTTAGTGCAGATTGTGAAATTTATGGATGATAATACTTTCATACCTGCTTTACATATTCACAGTGCTCAGAGAACTGAATCTACACTACATAAAGCTAATTGTGATGGTAAGGAACTTGTATCATTGTAGGCATCATTGTTTGGATCCAGAGAGCTCAGTACTGCTACTTGACTTGTAAACCTTTTTTATTTTAATAACCAAATGGATGTAAATGTATGTTGCTGTTTTTTTACAAATTGATTTATTTTACCTTACTGATGAATTACATTTCACAAAATCCCATCTGTTTACTGTCTGCATTGTTTATCTATGACTGTCGGCATATAGATGTATATCAGTTATTACTTTGCATTAAACATTTTTGAAAGTAAATGTTACTTGCCATTATGGAACATTTTCATAGAAATATGAACAGTTATTACAGAAGAGTTTTGTATCATTTACTAGCAATGCCATGGTTTTACATTTGTAGCCAAACAAATGTGTTCAGCCTGTGATATGTATATATATATATATATATATATATATATATATATATATATATGCCTGCCCTTAACACAAGTGGATCGCCAAAGAAATTTATCCATTTTTAGTTGAAAACTTTAAATTCTTTTTGTTGATTTTTGGATATACTACAGCATTACAAAACTCTTATCATCCTTGCAGACTTTTAACATGGCTTGTCATTTCTATTTGGGGGAAGTCTATATTAACCTGTGTGCATTCATAGAAAACCTTAATTTTTTAATTATTTTATGCATGATATCTGCATACATTTCTACATATTTTTTGTTAACAATTCCTTGCTGCAATATTTTTTTCTTTTTTTCCTTTTATGTTTTATTTCATACAGGGCTATGGTGCCCAAGTCATCAGGAACCCATAAACCACCATACACTGATGCAGAGAATGAAGTTATACAGGCACAATGGTGACATGGCTTATTCCTCTTAGACAGAAGCAGAGATAATAGGTTATCCCATGACAGTATTTTGGAGCAGGTAGTCAGTGACATCAAGGCAGTCAGTGGGCATGACCATATTTATCAAAAAAATCAGACATTGGGAGAGTGATATGATAATGACTGTGAAATGTATAGTGGTTGCAATTACCCAGGAGTGGATGGCTGTTGGAGGTAACCCTGCTACTGAACCACCAGTAGCGGAGACAAAGGAGTCCTTGTCCATTGTCAGACATCTAGACAGTTCAGCAGGGTGTTCACACAATTCATTGATGTTGGAGCTGATGTGGAGGACAACCCGTGCATGTCTACTGCTCTACTGAACTTCCAGGTATACAATATAATTAAATAATTTATGCTGTGTGTGTGTGTGTGTGTGTGTGTGTGTGTGTGTGTGTGTGTGTGTATACACACACACACACAGAGTATATATATATATATATATATATATATATATATATATATATATATATATATGTATATATAAAATATATATAAGTTTACCTCTACAAAGGTGAAACACACTCATGCGATTGCTCATATGAGCGAATCATAACTTTGAAAAACAAAATCACGACAGTTTCCAATGTTCGAAAAACAGCAAATCGAAATGTAGATTCGCTGATTTTTGAACATCAATGTCGAAAAAAAATGTAATG
This sequence comes from Protopterus annectens, assembly GCF_019279795.1. NCBI lineage: Eukaryota > Metazoa > Chordata > Ceratodontiformes > Protopteridae > Protopterus > Protopterus annectens. The sequence continues at coordinate 988,100,231 of NC_056729.1, forward strand.
AACTGTAAAGTGGGGGGCAAGCCTCCCTGCACCCCCTATGTGTGGGGCTGCGCCTAGCACACAACCCTACTTTGATATTCTAACTCCAAGATCACACTACAGTGGGGAAAGGGACCATTTTCTGATCCCCACTATAGTGCAATCTGCAGAAAAATTCTGAATCTAGAATGAACGAATGTCACTGTGCATTCGCGCATTGCACATTTTAACCTTTTTGCGTTCGATGTTTGCAAACTTTGCAAATGTCCTTTTGAACATTTGCTGTTCGCCCGTGTGCAAAATGCACACATGAAGATAAACCTATATATATATATATATATATATATATATATATATATATATATATATATACATATAGAGAGAGAGCTAACTTATATCTACAATTATAGAGTGAGTGAGACTGGTGGATGAGAAGAGTTACACAGAGTGAAGGATGGGGTAATGAAACTGAACAACAGATTTTTGTATGAGATATTTCTTATTCTGCAGAGGAAAAGGAGTGTCATTTGCATTGTGATGGTTATCTGTGTTTCATGTCCATTTCTTATTTGTATGCACATCTGATTTTGATTTTGCATGACCACTTGCACATGGTAAGCACACCTTTTTATTATTACTATGTGTAAAGTAGATTTATGTATACATGAAAGCACTTTTTTGCATTACATTAGCATCTTTTATTGTTTAAAATATGTTTTAAATAACATAAGTTTGATCAATGTTTATTATTTTGCTCTCTTTGCTATGTTGATCAGTTAATATCATAGGTGATCATGCCAGTAGTGCTTTGGAACTCTTAACATCTGATGTCACATAATTGGTATCCTCTGATGATGATAGCAACAATGAAAAGGCACAAAGTTGGGGTAGAGAATGTAAGTCTGACACTAAGGTTGTAGCTCCTACATTCCCTGGCTGTATTTTGGACTCATTCAGTATGCCCATGCATACCCATAACATGGAGCTCTTAGACACAGGACAGGTTAAGGGTGACACCGTTGGTCAAGGTAGTGTGGTTACTCCAGTTGTAGAGCTGGTTGAGTCTTCTCATTATTTATTTATTTATTATTTATTTATTGTTATTTGTTGACTGGGAAAGTCCACTGGGTCACTGACCCATTTTCAGTGGAGGCCCAGGGAAAAAAGCTCCACAGTAGTACAGAGAAATAAACATTTACAAAAACTGAGATTTGAGTACATTTGGAAGCATACTGTAGATGACAAATACAAAAACAACAGTACATTATACAAAAGGTCCATCAGGTTAAGTCTTAGCCTAACTGAGCACATTTTGTAGTTACACATATAAGATATGTATAAGATATATATGCACAGGTCAGTCATAAGCAGTATAGTACAAAAGTACAATATTAAGTCTTGGCATTGCAATATAAAAGTCCTGTTACATTATAAAGGAGATTTCAGCTGTGGTATCAAAGGTATGCTTTACACAAAAAAATCACCAGTGAAGGGCAGTAGTAAATTAAACATGGTAATTGTCCATTAAAGTGTAGGATTACTTTGTGAAGGGACAGCTTAAGGTGGCCTGATTGTTGTGCCGGGGTAGGAGAGGTTTTTTATGTAATATGTTTTTAGTGCTGATTTAAAGGTTTTTAAACATTCTATTTGAGTTGTATGGGAGGGTAAGGAATTCCAAAGTTTAGCTATGCTATGGGAGTACAAGCATTGTCCAGCTCTTTTGTTGGGTTTGGATACTGTTAACAGCTGCTTATTGGATGATCTAAGTGTCCGTGTGGGAATATAAGTTTGTAGGATTGAATGGAGTGCTGGTCATTAGTGGGGGTTAAAGATTAGTTTGTGAGCTAGAGTTAATTGGGTATAGGAGAGGTAGCTGGAGAAATCAAGCCAGTTCAGTTCTGTAATTGCTTGGCAGTGGTGAGAATGGTTAGGCCTCTTGAGGCAAATTTAGTTATTTTATAATAGCATGATTGGAGTTTATTGCTGAGGGATGAGTGCAGGTTAGTAAAGATGGCACTACCATATAGAAGGGAAGGGATGAGTAGGGTACTGGCTAGTTTTGTTTTTGTGTGATTATCAAGGTAGAATTTGTGATGATAGAGTTTGCCTAATTTAAAGTGTGTGTGTTTTTATGGTGTTGAGAATATGTGGCTCAAAGGTGATTCTGTCATCTATTGTCATACCTAATAGTTTAGCTGATATAACTATTTCAATTTCTATCCTATCTTTGGAGAAAATTTTGAAGTCTATATTTGGTTGTTTAGTAGAGAATAAGAGATTTTTTTTGGGGGTCGTTTAACAGCAGTTGAGATGTATTTAGTCAGGTTTCTACTGAAGTGAAAGCATGTTGCGTATCTGTGAGGAGGTCGGCGGTGGATATTATTGTTGAATCATCGGCATATTGGATAAGGTTACCTAGTTGGGAAGCTTTGTGTAGGTCATTGATGAAGATATTAAAGAGTAATGGCCCTATAATGGAACCTTGCAGGTCTCCTGTGCTATTTTTCTGAAAATCAGATTGTACATTATGGCAGCTTACTGATTGCTCCCTATTGTTTAGGTAGGAGATAAACCAGTTAAGAGATTTGGGGGAGCATCCTAGTTTTGATAATTGGTTTAGTAATTTAGTATGTGATACTGTGTCGAAAGCCTTAGATAGATCCAGTAAGATTACTGAAGTAGGGTGACCAGCATCTAGGGCTTTGTTGAAAGTGTCAGTGAATGAGAGTAGGGCTATAATGGTACTATGTCCTGGATAGAAACCATGTTGCATGGGAGAAAGAAGATCATTATCCAAGAGGTATTTGAATAATTGCGTCTTTCCACATTTTTCTAAAATTTTTGATAAAGGAGAAATTATCGAGATAGGGCGATAGATTGATAGGTCATGGGAATTTCCACCTTTGTGTAGTGGACTAATAATAAATTTCTTCCAGAAATGTGGGACATAGCATTCAGAGAGAGTGATTTATTAGAATACTGACTGGATATGTCACAGACACACAGGCATATCACAGATGCACAGGTGAAAACAGCCCTCACAAAAGCCAAAAACACAGCATCAATGGAAGCAGATGGTGTCCCAGGCTGCATCTTGCATGAACTACAGAATGAACTAACCCCCCACCTAAACACGCTGTTCAACCTCATCCTCTCCACAGGCTACATGCCCATTGAATGGCGCACAGCAATGGTTATTCCTCTCCACAAAGGAAGGGCCACAACTGACCCTGGTAACTATCGCCCCATAAGCCTGACTAGCCTGGTCTGCAAGGCTATGGAGCATATCATCATTGAGCTCATTAGCGAGGACATTGGGAACCTCCAAACACTTGACCTGACCCAGTTCAGCTTTGTTAAGGGCAGATCATGCCTACTAAACCTGGTTGACTTCTTCGAGACAGTCACCAAGGCCATAGATGAGGGAAAGGTGGTTCACACAGCCTACCTTGACCCCACCAAGGCTTTTGACACCATTCCCCACTCAGGTATTACAGAAAAACTCACCGGCCTGGACATAAACCCCTACATCACGAGATGGGTTGCCAACTGGCTTGCAGACAGAACTCACATGGCAAGAATAGCAGGCTCCGGGTCCAACTCTAAACCAGTCACAAGTGGTGTCCCACAAGGCTCGGTCCTGGGACCCCTGCTGTTCGGCATATACTTCTCAGAAGTACAGGCAAACACAGGAGGACTATGGCTAACCAAGTTTGCCGATGACTGCAAACTGGGAGCAATAACTGACTCTCCGGCTGACACGGACATCCTCCAAAAGGGTCTTACTAAGACGGACACCTGGTGTCAAAGACATGGCCTCAAGCTAAATGCCAAAATTGCATAGTCATCCCATTTGGGAAAAATAAAACACCCATGAATTACCACATAGGTGGCAGCCCCCTTAATACAGAAGAGGTAATAAGAGATCTGGGGACCCAGGTAGATAGTAATCTCTCCTTTGACAATCATACTGCCAAAGTAGTTAGGAAATCCTTCTATGTGGCCCATCTAATTACTAAAGGGTTTGCATCTAGAAATAAAGAGGTTATAGTGTGCCTCTACTCGTCACTCATTAGACCCATCATAGAGTACAAGGCCCTATATGGGATGTACCCCACAAGACACTTCCAACAGCTGGAAAGACCACAAAAGCACCTCACCAAGAGGATTACTGGTCTCAAACATATGTCCTTTGCAGCCCAACTGAAAAAACTCCGGCTAAACTCAGTGGCATATCGCTTACTCAGAGGTGATCTCTGCCTGACTTACAAAGCCATGTCCAACTCAGAATTGATGGGCATGCTCTACCTAAATAAATCCAAGTCACAGTGAGCCATGCACTCTAGTGAGCTAAACCTCACCACAACAATAAATAGAACATGCTGGAGGGATAGATTCCTGTCACAGAGACTCCCCATGCTTTGGAACAAAATTACAAATTACATCAGGCAGAGCCCTTCACTAACACTCTTCAAGAGAAACCTTGACAAGTGGATGGATAACAGAAAATACACCCCTGGGATCACTTCATTGGCTCTGCTTAAAAGAGGATCAGTTAATTAATCAATGGGGCGGCGAAAGCCGACACACTCTGGCTAGGCTTATAAATGCCCTCAGGCAGATAGCCTAGTACCTACCTATGAACCTATGTAATTGCATTTGATGCTAGTTGTAAGTATTCTGGGGGCAAATTATTAGTGGAAAGAGAGCAAGGTTTGGGTTTGTTTAGAAGTTTGTGTATAAGGGAGGTGAGAATAGGTTCGATGGAAAATGAAGGTGTTAAGGGAGTATTAGATGTATGTCTGGAGTAGGGCATGTGTTATTATGTAAGGGATTATTTGTATATTTCGAATTTGAGCTTAAGTTTATTGATGAGTTTTTGATTAGCTTTTGAATGGTAGTAATGAAATGGGTGTTAAAGACTTGGGAGATGTGTTATCGCGACTTATCAGGTGCAGGGGATGGGTTTTGTAATGTGACTGGATTAAGAAGAGCAGAGATGGACTTCCAGAACTTTTTTGGATTGTTGTTTGAGGTGTATAACTGCAAGGAAAAGTAGTTTTTCTTATCCTGTATGACGAGCTTTTGGCTTTATTTCAGAGTTGCTTATAAATAAGTTCATCTTGTTTAGTTTTATATTTTTGCCATATTTTCCAAGCTTTATCTCTGTGTAGGAGGCTTTGTTTAGTCTGTTTTGTTAGCCAAGGAGCATGGTTAACTTTTGTTTGCTTGATTCTCATAGGGGCTAAGCTGTTGAGAGTGTCTAGAAAAAGTGTGTTGAAGTAGCTAACAGCTTCATCTAAGCGGAGTGTTTTTAGTGGGAGCCAGTTTTGAGACTTTAAAATGGTTATGAATTTATCTTGATCAAATTGGGTGACATTTCTAGATATTTTGTAGGCATGTGTTTTGAACATTTGAGGGTGAGTCCTATGAGTAAATGCTGGGAGGTGGTCACTTAGTATGTTGGGTAGGGTGCCTAAGTTGGAGTAGTTATGAGAGTGGGATACTAGTATTCAATCTAAGGTAGACTCTGATCCTGTGGGTAGACCATGGGTAGGAGTAGAGATAACCTGTGTGAAACTGTGTAGATTTAGACTGTTGATTGGAGAGTTGGTAGTTAGGTTTTGCAGATTGATATTTCTGTCTCCTAGGACTATTTATCCAAGATAAAAAAAATCCTCTAGAAGGGAAATATTGTGGCCTAGGGGGATGAAGATTGCTGCAATACTTAGTTGTTTGTTGCTGTTAATGTAAAGGGATGTTAGTAAAAGTTCCAAATTTCCAAAGCTAGGGACTGATTTGGAATAAGTTGTGATGTTAAGGGTGTTTTGATAGATTAGTGCCATACCACCACCTTTCTTGTGGATTCTATCAGAGCAGATAATGTTATAGCCTGGTGGAAGAATTTCAGTATCAGCAATATGAGGCTTTAACCATGTTTCAGTTGCTGCAACAATATTTGGGGTGTGAGTAGTTAGCCAGGTATGAAATTCATTATTTTTATTACAGATACTACACGTGTTTATTGTTATTAGCTTTTGCTGGTGGGTTTTTGGGTTTTAGGTGGGTTTTGGGTCGGGATTGGGGTGGATGTCCCCAAAATGTGTCAGAGAAAGGAGAAGGTTAATAATAGCATAAGTGTGGTGGTTCTCTGAGAGGAGTTTGGGATGATGTGGAAGACTTAATTCAAGTTTGGAGTTGTAGGGAGTAGTTTTGTCTCATAGTCATCATGAGGGTGAAGTGATAGTCATCATGAGGGTGAAGTGCCACACAGGGGGATAGGAGAGATCCTCAGAGGAGACCTGCTGTCCCACCTCCTGCAGATGTTGATGTGTCAGTAGGTGCCACACAATCTATGTGTAGGGCCATCATGAAAGTATAGGAATGTTCTGCCTGGGCCTCTGAAGAAATAGCACGAGAACTAAATGTTGTGCATCCTGACACATGAAACTGCATGAACTGTGTGGTGGACTCCCTGTACAGGATGAATGTCACACTGGATCAGGGAGTATCTATAATGAAATATTTTATGGAGGTGGGTCAGTATCTATGTGTCTGGAGAGCCACTACATTGTCAAGTGTTAGCTATCATGGCAATGCCAGATCCCACCCCCAGAGCTGTACTACTTTCACTGCTCCATCAGAGATTGAGGTGTCCATATCCAAATGTGGTAGGCCATGTGGTCATGGCCCTGGAGGTAGTTGGGATGCGTGTTCATCCAGCAGACATCGCTCATGTTCAAGTAGCATACTGACTTCTAGCCAGGGCCATGAAACTAGCAGTTCAGCTCCTGTCAGAAGTAATTTTATGGTCATGGTGATGATGCAGCTTGGACAACTCTCGCATGCATAACTCACACCTGTCTGATATGCCAGAATATAGTGCTAGCACAGTGCTTGATTGTGTGCATGCAAACACATGAACAAACACACACATTAACAAAAACCCATTCCACTTCACACACACAAACAAGTAATATAAACACTACTACTGACTGTTGACTGATGTAAATCCCTTGCTACTGGCCCTGACAATTGTACAATTAATGAATAGATTGTTTATTACTCATGCACACTCACTGTTTCGGTTAAAAGCTTGCCCTTTTATATCCTCACCACCACCATGTGCAAGTGATGATGACTGTGCCCTGCCCTTTGCTCATTTCTATGTGTCTTAAGGTTGCCTGTATATCTGATACACAGAGCAGATAGTTAATGCTTTTTTACTCAGAAGCTTTCTTTAATGTAAATGTATTTCAGAGGAAATAATTGTAGTTATCATTCCTACTCACTTGTGAATGATTGGTTTTAGAATTGATGATCTTCATTGAATTTGTGTTAGTATTGTTAGTAATGCAACCAAAATAGATAGTTAATTATTGTGTATTGCTATACTTTTGCAAATGATGCTAACATTTTAAACGCCTTTATTGAATTATCACTTGTGACATAGGCAAACTTACATTTATTTAAAAGTAATCAAACCATATTAACAAGTTCACATTTACAAACATTATACATCACATATCTTGTTATATATAATATAATCAAAAGCAACATCGTGTACGTTGTTCAATCCTTGCCTTCCCTTAAACCTCATTCCTCCTCCCAAACATTTTTCTGCATCAACAGAACTTGCTGGAGAGACAGATTTGTCTCACAGATGTTGCCCCACCTTTGGAACAAGCTTCCTCTTCATGTTAAATAAAGCTTCTTGTTGGCCCTATTTAAACACAGTTTGAACAATTGAATCGGTAGTTGGAAATTCACCCTGGGAGTTTCACCTGTGTCCTTCTTGGATAGGGGCAATAGGTGCAGATTTTAGTGTCTGCTTGAACCAGACTCCCAGGGAGCACGGGTTGAACTTGGCTAGGCTTGTAAGAGCCCTGGGGCCATTAGTCTAGTAACCTTCTATGATCAATGATCCTATTATCCTATGTATTGTTCCCACAATTTCCATTTTTTTCTTTACAATTTATTCCTACCCTTCTCTTAAGATCTACTTGCTGTTCTTTTATCTCTGTTAGAATAGTCACTGCTTCAAGTATAGTTGATTTAGATTATGATTTCCATTTTCTAGTAATTGTTTTTCATTGGCAGCCACCAGAATTACACTTAACAAGGCCTTACTATGACTAGGCAATTCAGATTCTGTATCCCAGTTCAAAAAATAATTTCCCAAGTTACACTCATTTATTCACCCAGTATTCCTAACAGAGTACTCTGTAGGAATTTTTTTTAAGTCTGCTAACCCATTACAGTCTGAGAACATATGCTCCCATGTATATCTTTCTTCCCCCATTATACCTCTGACATTTGCCATTTACCTAAAGACAAAATCTTGGATTCTGCTTGGGATATAAATGTATCTATGCAAATACTTCCAGGCAAAAATTCTAAATCTTCTACATTTTTTGTATATTTGGGAGGTATACATATGTCACCCGTTGTTTCATTGTGGATTACATATCTAATCTCTATTCTGAATCTTTTCTGATTTTTGATTGATTTGTACTCTACAGTTCTTTGTGTATGATCTGAAGTAGTTATTGAATGTATGTCAAAGTTCTCAATTAAATGCACATGTTCCTGTGAAATATAATTTCTGTCTAGGCTAGCCCAGTTATTGCCCATGGGGAATAATGTATACAATCCCTATGAGTTCCTATGACTGAATTCACATCTTCATACTAAATACTTTCAGAAATTCCTTCAGAAATTTACCCTCTTTTCTTATACTTTTCCTTCTAAGACCCCTAGATATATTCTCATTGTTGCAAGTCAAATTCTAGTCACACCTATAAGTAATATTTCACGCTGAAAGCTGCTTACTTCTCCCAATTTTTAATCTTCTTAATAGCAGTCATAGGTGGAATCCGAGTACATGCCAGTGTAATTCTCATTCCTAGCCAGTGGCCTCTCACTATCACAAATCTGCCATTATTGTCTTTTCTTTTCCTCTTCTATTGCTACTGGAGCTCCTCTAACAATTAATATAAGTACTCTTGTTTACCTTTGCCCTGATATTCTGCAGAATATCCATCTTGAAATCCTTTCTTTGTTCAGTTCTTTCCAAATGTGTCTCATGTAGCATTTGTACCCTCCAGTTCTTAATTTAATTAAGCATTTTTTTCCCTTTTGTTTATACCTGTGTGACTCTTCACATTCCAACATAATATGGAGTATCATCATGAAAGAAGTCATTACTCCCACCTATTATATACGGTAGTTTTTTTAAATATCTGTTTCCATCTTTTGTGATACATGCACCCACTAAAGTTTGGCAGATTAATAATTTACATACCCCAGGATTCAGCAAGCAGCCATGCAGGAATAAATTATTCTTGCATGGCAGGGACCATTCCTGTACAGCATGGCAGTGCGCCATGCCTATGTATGAAGCCGCACTGCTGTGGTATAAAACAGACATGGTTCTGTGTAGGCATGCAGGGGGTATGTCTGAGAGCAGAGCTCTCAAAATACACACACCCCCTGCACACCAGAATTGCCATTCGGCAATTTCAGTTGAGTGAGAACCCTCGTAACACCCCCAACCTGTCAGGGTTAAGAAATCTTGACAAAGCCATAATGGACAATCATCCCTACCAAGCCATAAAGTTGATAGAATAACAGGTTTAGCATAAGCACATAGTGCATACCTTCCAACCCATCAGAGTAAGGAATCTGGACAAATCCATAAGGGACAATCATCCCACATAACAGAAATTTGATAGAATAACAGGTTTAGCATTAGCAGGGATATTCTGAAGGGTACAAATAAAAAAGAACATTGAATATTTTTTTTTTTTTTATAAATGCAATAAAGTTTAAGCGTAGCTGTGTGGGTGTGCCCGTTGATTAGCTACGCTTAGTCCAACTTAAACAGCACAAGGAGTTAAACAGCAAGAGACATCCAACAAATGTATAATATGTAATGCATGATGAATCAATTCTGTACAGCAGATAGTTTATAAAATAAAAAATAAGCAATGCTAAGCATTGCACAGCTTTGCTGACTGGGTGTAAACATTGTGTACATATGAATACCAAGCAATGAATAGCCCAGCTAAGTGGATTTGCCCATTTGTAAGCAATGCTGAAACTGACCCTTTAAGCACTGCCAACCTTAGTAAGCAGGTTTGTCCATAGCTTAGCTTAGCTCAGCATATTCAAAACCGTCTAATCACTACAAAAGGCAGTAAATCGGCTGTATTTAAACCCCACAGGTGGGAATATAGCTCATAACTGGCAGCAGTTTCCCACTGTAGGCAGTATGGCAGGTGTTGTTGAGGGCATGTGCTTCTGAGCGCAGCCCTGGGGCATACAGGAGTCCAAGGTCATGATAGGACTCCTGGTAAATAACCATGAGAGACTGCTGCAGGGCCAGTACCAGGGCTCTCAGCATAAAGCAGAAGCCTGGGACCGTCTTGCCTGTAATCTCAACAGTGCCACTGGTATCCATTGGATTGGTGAGCAGGTCCAGCACCACTATGCTGGAAAGACAATAGAGAAAGTAGCTAGGGATGTGCACTATGAGTGTAGGGAAGGTCCATAGTGGTCCATTTCTTCTACAGCAACAGCTGTGCATATATACTGAATTTGGAGGTATATTTGGACACTCAAACTCCTGATAGAGAGGTGAGGACAACAATAATGAGCTGTGAAGCCAGTTAGACCAGATTACATGTGTTCAGTGGACAAGTGTGCAAAATGGACAGTTATGTATAGAGTGAAATTTGTTTTTGGGTACAGATTGCCTTTTTTTTTTAAGGTGAGAGTGAGATGTTGGGGAAGGATAGTAGGTATATTTTGGGAGGTAGGTTGAGTCAGAAGACAGAAAAGACAGACAAGACAGCATACAGGTGTGGTATATGACACATGTGGGGGGGTAAACACCTTGGACAGGGAGGGGTATTTGGAAGTCAGAAGCCCATGAGCCATGAGCCCTCAAATGGAAAAGTGGGACTGAGGTCCCCACCAATGGGCAGTCACCACTGCACCTTTATGGCCCTGAAGGTGGTTGTGCTGGGGGATGAGCAGGAAGGGCAGGCTGACCCTCTAATTGTGCCACACAGCCCTCAAGCTGGCATAGCAGATCTCCAAACTCCCTTTGGAGATCACTATGCACCAATCCCCGGACCTGCATTTGGGTGACAGTGTGGTGTCCGCACCTGCTCCCAGGGGGGATGAGCCCCATCCCCTGAGGTGGTTCCACCCGAAGGTGGTGCAGGACCAGCAGATGAGGAGGTCCTGGGGTAGATACCAGACATATTGGGGCCCAGTGCCATGGCCAGATGAGGTGGGAGAGGTGATTCCGCTGGGACTGGGATTCCCAAACTTGCTATGGTGTTCCAGTTTTAGAACATATGTGGGTTAGTAATAGTCAACACAATCCAGGATTAGTTAACAGCATGCATAGATATCCCCATTAACCCAAAACACCAGATTTGGAACAGCTGCATAGCAAACAGAGCACATGCATATATGGAACCCACAGTGGCCATTACAACAACATGCAGGTTACACTGATAGCAACAGGCCACCAATGATAGTGTTTCAACATGGAACATTAATAGAAACACATTTCAATATTTCTTGAACAGTAGGACATATGTCCCAACAGTAGGTTTGGTGTAAACATACACATTGATTTGTGTGTTTAGATTATTGTTGCAGATATGTTGAGAGAGAGAGAGAGAGAGATAGAGAGAGATAAATGTCAATTAACAACTTATACATCCTTGCAGTATGAGGTCCTCTGACCTTTTTTCCATGTTTATGTCTTTCAGGTACAATGTCCTGGGAACAGCTCCCTGCATACACACCACTGAAAAATGATGTCATAATATAGTTCCTCATAGTACATCATGCCATCTTCTTTGGGCCCAGGGCCCATGATCTGCAGGAGAGGACCGCCTTGTGGAATGAGCTCGTCCACAGGGTAAATGATGTTGCATAACTGTAATTATGAGCAGGTGCAGCATTGGTGCACCGATCTGATCCACCACTCCCATCAGCATGCTGCTGCAGTTAGGAGGGACCAGACAGCCAAAGGTGGGGGTCATGCCTTCCAACCCTCACTGACACATGCTGAGGAACTCCTCACCAGCCATGGGGAACACGCCCACCAACCAAACCAGCAAGATGAAGATAGCATTGTGGAGGTGGGTGCCACCCACACAATGGACAATGAGCGTGCAGGTAAGGCCCCAGGGCACATTAGTAGACCACTGTTGCTTATCCAGCTTCATCTGTAAAGTATCTACATGCATATGTCAGATAAGATAGTTTGTTGCTGCAGTGTAGTAGTGAACAGATATGCATAATCTTTAGTATTGTGGGTTTGTCCTGTTGATGTGCTGAAATGCTGCTCCCACCCTGTACCAATGCCACAGGTGTGGCTACTGACATTACGTCTCTCACACAACTATTTAGGTCCCTCTGGTATGCAACTGGGGCAGCAGCCTGTAGCTGGTGAGTATGGAGTTGTTTTGTTCAGGTTTGCCAATACGCCGGCCATGTTATTTGCCATGCACACATTTAACACACCTACCCATAATGCATACTGTACATGTTCACTTATTGTTGCTGTTAACTACACTGCATCACAGTGCTCACCATGGTGGCATATCTGAAGGGTATGTAAGAGTCCTGCAGTAAACCTAACAACCTGTCAGTGCAAGATGTGTGGACAGAGATGAACATAATGGTGGGACAAATGGCCTACAATAGGGACTGAAACATTACCCTTATACAGTGGCTACAACAGCATATGCACCACTATTACAATGGCAACTGTTCCTGATCTAAACAATAGCAAATCACAATACCACTTTCCACACCTTTTACAAGCTGTAATGTGATCCTAACATGAACAATGCATGTGTAATATGGAATCCTATGGTAGGACAACAAATATGGGGAATACATATCTTAACAAACACTGGAAGCATATGTGTGCACACACTCCAAATAATGTATTGTGGAAGCAGCTTATGAGATACTGACTATTCACTCTTCTTGAGCACACACCTTCCATCAAGTACAGGGCATAAATGTCACACCAAGTAATGGTTTGCTGTCCAAGAAGTATGTCCATGCCCTTTGCCCACTCACCTGCAAAGGAGGCAGCCGTTGCTTGCGCAAATCTTACAAACCATGGAATGGATCCCATATCCGAAAGGTAGCACTCAGGAGTGGGAGAAGTAGTCTTACCTCTCCACTGCATATACCATGGCAAACATTGCAGACAATCAGGTATGTGTGTATGAAGTATGGGACAACATTAATGTAGAAAATAAACAGATGCCCATCCAAGACAGATGACAACACATGTTGCAAACTGGTCATGGAGGCTGCCCAGAAACATGCAGCAACACTGGGGACTTGCAGGAATGTCTAGCAAGTACTGCCTGTGCAATACCTGTGTCAACAATCTGCTAGAATCTGCATAAGTGTGGCCTATGGGTTAGGGTAATCAGATGGAAGAGTTGTTCCACAGGAAACATCATCCAGGGCTCTCTACAGGTAGCATATGCATAACAACAAGTCTCCCAAAGGCATGTAATTCAATATGTAATGGTGAACTGAGACCAAAGCTGAAACCTACAGACAGTATTAATAAAGATACATGTGGTGCACAATCAACACCTCACTCCACCTCAGGCCCACCATCCCCATTTCTACCTTGCTGGTGCCAGTATACACCATTAGGTTTGCTGTTCATTAGCAGGAACTAGGCCAGTAGGCATGGTGTTCTGAATTTGGAACACTGCAAAATAACACTCATGTGTGGCCCATAGTTGTCAAGCATCTGCAATAAGGGAAGAGATGTCATCCTAAAACACAACAGTGAACTGAAGCATACATCCAAAGCTCACTAAGAATGGATGTATCTGAACACAGTCAAGGTCATGAATTGTGCCTGACATAACCCTGACTCCACAGCAACAGTGAAGGCACTGTGTGACCTCCAAGGGCTGTTCACATGAGCTGACCTTGCAATCTGGCAGAGTTGGGGGACATTTGTAGGGCAGAGTGACTAAATAATGGCAAGTGAAGATGGGCCATGCTAGTATACCCCTTCCAGGAATAGTGACTGTTGTAGATCACTTAACAGGTGCTGCAACAAACCATTGTGCTAAGGGTGTGCACACTTATGCAACCCACGTATTGTATGCATCTCATTCAGCATCTGCATGACTAACACATTTGTTTATTACTGGATTTGACTGCACAGGTCATATGTCACATATCAGGTGTGTGTAATGCTAACATATGCAGTATTGTAGCCCCATTGCATATCATGGAAGAGGCTGGCATGTCAACAAGGGTGTGTACATTCCTCATATCCACATTAAGCTTTGAAGGTTGTCAGTGTAATCGGATTGTATTGCTCATACATGCACTGCTGATGATAAGATCTGCAAACCAGATGTCAGGCATTAACTATTGACATCAGTCCTCATATCATCCCAGGTAAGTGTCAGACAAACACATAAGGGCTGTGAGCAACAGAGCAAATGGAACTGCCACACATATACACATTCAGCAATGGTGTGTACACTCGTGAGGTATGGTGCACAGTACATGCCAGGGTGCTGTACAGGTGCACAGCAATACTGTGTACATGGGTGCAGTGTGTTCCAGGGGAAGAGGCATCCCCTACTAACACAACTCATGCATCACAGAGATATATAATGTTGGCAACAAGGATTAAGTATAGCTGCAGTGCATGCTGTTGAGTGACATATGTCATGCATGTTGACTGTTGGGTAATAAGAGATCTGTGTAATATCTTTGTGCCACCTCCCCTGTGTGTGTGTGTGTGTGTGTGTGTGTGTGTGTGTGTGTGTGTGTGTGTGTGTGTGTGTGTGTGTGTGTGTGTGTGTGCACATGTGTAGAGGTAAGCAGTAATGTACAGGTCTTAAATTACATTTGTTGTTTTCCCTTCACAGGTGGCGAGGTGGGTCAGGGTCCCTCCTGCAGGCAAACTGATGTTAGTGTCCATATAGACTCTGACAATGATGATAGGTATGATGAGGCACAGGCAGGGATGTCAGGGGCTGAAGTTGTGCCATTGGTTGACATCCCACTTTTATCCACCCCATCCCTACACACAGTCACAATGCCCATACATACCCATCACCAGTGGCCATAGATGAGAGACAGTTGGTGGGTGGTGGCATGGGAAAGGACAGTGTGGGGACTATGTCAAGTGTGTCTGTACACAGCAGCCATAACCAGATGACCTGTGAGGTACCACACAGGCAGATATACAGGGGTGCTCATAGGAGGGCTGCTGGCCATCATGCCCCTGGCATAAGTTCCACAGCAGGTGTCACCAGACCATGTTTCAGGCCATGATGGAGGCACAGGCATGTATGGAATGCTACACCAGACAGAGTCTGAGGCTCCAGAGGGGTACTCATTCTGCTGTATTTGACAACATCCGTGATCTTGCTGGTGCCCACCATTATTTTGCAGTAGTCCTGCATAGATGGTTGGGTGAGATGGTGGGAATCCTCGACCATGTGGTGTCTGTGTTAGAGCATGTGGTAGGAGTAGGGCATCAGCCACATGGACATAGGTCAGCAACATCAACAGGTGGATGTCTATGTGAATGTGCAACAACTCACAGCCAATCTCACAGTGGCAGTACGAGTACCAGCACTGCAGGGGGGTGCTCTCCACACCACAACACAGCAGGCCATGTGCACATGGTCCTGGCTGGTCCCAACAGGGACGTGGATCCAGTGGACAATTGTCATCATCAGGGGAGAGTACCATATCTGGGATTCTACCTTGTAGTGCCCGTGTAACCCCTTGCAGGAACAGTTCCCATGTCCATGGCCAGACACAGTGAACTGTACACCTTGACATGTACAGTCTGCAGCTATTGCAGCCACATGGCAGAACTGTGTGTGTACATACACACACACATCACCAACACAGCTAGGGCACCTCCATATCTACACACACCACATCTGCACAGCTCAACTGAAAAAGAACCCCCTAACATACACACAGGATGTCAACCAAATGGCTCAGCCTAGACCTCTGGCAAACCCACAACACACCCTGTGCATATGATGATACCTGTGCCATATCCCTGTCATCCATGACATCAATGCAGGGACATGTTAATATAGTTCTGATGCACAAGGTGACTGTACTAAGGTTTAGCAATATAATGCTGTTTAACATGTTTTCAGCTGGAATGTTTAATGCTTACATGTCAGGGTGTGCAGCTATCCAGCCATGATGCATTATAGCTGTTATTAACACTGAATGATTGTGGTCTCCATAATGTATTCTGTTGGCGTTGTAGGTGTCTATATGTCAGCAGGATGTTGGTCGGCTGTCCTTTCCTACAAGGGGTACGGTACTGTGGTGACACATTGTGTTATATCCTGGGTACAGCTGAATACAAGTAGCAGGTCTGTATTACCCTTACTGCATATGGCACATGGCTGATAGTTCTGAGGGGTGTATACAGGTGAGTTCATGGTGACTGATGTCAGCAGCTCTTCTACAGTAGACAATGGTAAATGTACTGGGTGGCACACACCAAATTTTTGTGAATACACACACACACACACACACACACACACACACACACACACACACACACACACACAGACTTTGGTGTTGATGCAATACACAGAGAATACTGTACACATGGATATACTTCATTTTACAGTGAACTCATTTTGGTCTATGTAATTCCACCAAGACCAAATAGAGAAAAACATCACATCAGTAAATAATCAGTCTGCTAGTTTAATGTCATTGAGAAAGGTACTGGCAGGGTATATCTCCTCTTCCCCAATGTAGTGCAATGCTGGGGTTTGTAAACATAGATGTGCTGGTGTGGGTGGCACAGTCCCCCACTTTGGAGGGTTTGGGGTGGCATAGAACCACACATAATGCGATTAACAATTACTTAACCTGTTAAGATAAACTGTACAGTATAACAGCAGACTAAGCGGGGGGATACTCACAACAATAACCCCAATGTGGGTGGCTGTGCCCACAACTACACCCAACTATATATACCAACTCCAGTATCACTGTACAGCTGCACAGTGGGGAAGAGGGAATTTACACATCCACTACTAGTTTTAATAGAATGAATTTCCACAAGATGATTCCTTTGAAATGTTACCTTTTGCCAGTTAGTTCTCAGACAAATGATCTCCTAGGACATATATTTCTGCAAAATGAAGTAGATCCCTTGACATACACACACACTTACTTGGCAACACTGAGAGCAGAACTCCTACCTAGGTACTTATTGCTACTAATGTGTTTGGCCTTAATTGCACACACCACAGTTTTTAGGATGAGGTGTGACCCGACTTTCCAGTTAAGTGAGAAACATCACCAGACCTTGTACAGTATGGTAATGGGGGATGTACTGGGTGTTAATGAACAATACCTAGTATGACATACTGTCATATACACATTGACAAACACATACAGTCATAGACACATTTGACAGACCTGGGTTTAGCAGTGCTAACTACCTTGTCAGTGAATCCATACTGTTAGGGAGTTTTGGCACACAGCACATGCATAATTGGGCTGGATAGTGTAGTCAGTTACCTGTATGGTTGATGATGACACCGGTCCTCATACAGTGGACCTTGGGACAAATACCGGGGTACCATGGTGTATAAACAGTATACCCAGCACCCACACCCCACCCCACAATGGATATTGTACTCACTGAAACCCATGATAATGCTCTGACATACCCACAATTACACATTGACCAGGACAACAATACAAACCCTTGTCTATCTAATCAGTGCTACTACAGGGATATGCATTTATTGCACATGCCACAGGGATATTAGGGTAAGGGTTTGTCATTGCTCTCCTAATGTCAGTAACATTACCATCCCTTATAATGTATGGCAAGGTTTATTGTATTTGTGGAATGTGGCCTCAGAATGCTGTCTCCTACAAATATGCACACTCACACACAATTGCATACACATACACATGCACATACCCATATTTGCCGGGACTCAGAGGATAACCCATGCCTAACTACCCATTTGTAGACCAGTGTTATGCTGGCACTGTATGCTCCAGGTAGCCCATAGGGTGAAGAGTGTAACAAGGTACATTTAATGTGAATTACAGCAGCAGACATTTCTAAGTATAGCAATGGAGGGTGTAGTTGGTGAGAAGGCCCTCAGAGTATTTTCACCTACAAGTTTACAAACACATAGACACTGTTATTCTCAGTAATGCACACTGACACATTTGGCAGTACTGAGGTCCATATGTGCAGGTGTTCCTAAGTGTGTACCAGGCTAATGTCCATGGAGTGATGAGAAGAGTAGGGCATGTGGGTACACTGGTATTATGCCACCAGACATTTGTCAGCAGGCCATCTATCAACCAATGCCATTTGAGTGATCCCCAGGGTGACAGTTAAATTCAACATCCAATCATCTGTTTTTCTCTTGCAGAGGGCCAGTGATGTGCTCCAATTGACATGTATGCAACATATATTGCATAACATGGCCAGTGTTTGGGTTAGACACCTGTACCCAAGCATGTTCTGTTGACTGTGGTAGTCTGCTTGAGATATCCATGGCATGTGGTGCATACAGGGTGGGGTTTCCTAGCTGTGGTATTCGTAACACAGCTGGGCAGACATGTTAGTGTCAATCAATCAAAGATTGCCTGTAAGCAGCCAGAATGGATACCTGACATCTGCACATCTGTACAGAGGACAGACAGAAATTAGCTAGCCAACAGGTTATGCATTAAGATGAATGTTTTGACAGATAGACGTCTGACACTGATAGGTATGCCATTACTACATGACAGCAGTCCATAATATATCCATATTCAGGCTTGTATTTGGGCCTAGTGTTTGTGGAGGCTGTGATCTGAGCACATATTCAGGGACATCTTGGTTTAGCCAAAGCCATCAGGCATTTCAGTGAGAGAGAATTGTTTGAGGTCATTGGCTGACTGAGGTCACCTAGACTACAGCTTAGACTAAGCACCTCATTGGTTCTTTTGAGATTTCTTAAAAGCTGTCTCAGGTTTCAACTTTCTGTTACCTAAGAAGTTCAGTTGTGAGTGTTCTGCCATTTCACACTGAGCTAATCGAAGGAAGGACACTGAGCAAACTCGGAGCTATAATATATGTAACATTAAGTATCCTGTTTTTTGTTTATTTTGTTCTTTTCTTTCTTTGTTATTTATAGCACTTTGTGTACTGTGTATTTTTCTAGCTAGTTGTCCGCTTTTATTAAGCATCTGTTGGGTTGTTTGTTTCTGATAACTTGTTGCAGTTAAACTCTTTTTTCTAGAGGCTCCTTTAGCTGTTTAAAACTTTCCTTTAAAGGCTCACTGCTGCTTTTCAGCTGTGAGAAATATTTCTGCAGTTTGTTTCCCACCCACTCTCCCTGTTGGTATAGTGTTTTTATAGTTGGTGGCTTTGCAATTGCCCGCCTCTTGTGTAAATTTGATCTGGGACCCTCCTCCCAGTCTAGTGTCATTACCTCATTCTACCCAGTACAGGGAGAACATTTGAGAAGGCCAATCAGCTTAGTTTCTGCTACTCCTTTCTCTCTTTCCAATAAAAAAAAAAAAAAAAAAAATTTCTAAGCTTATTTCCTGCCTTTCCTGTGGCTAGTCTAACCTGGATATAGATTTTCTGTGTCCAGGACTATTTGTAGACTTCTAGGGCCCAATCCTTTCTGTGTTGGAGGGAAGCCTTCTAACTTCATTTTGTTTCTTAGAACTAGCCATTTTTTTTTGTTTCAGCACTTGTTCAGAACTTACTGTAAGCACTAAATAAGCTACAAATTACTAGAGCACTCAACTTTCCTCACTGTCTAGAGGAAAACAGTTTCTAGTACATAACTTATAAGCACCTGTCCAGGCACGTCTAAGGGTCAGCCCCCGGTGTTTTCTCCTGTCTACCTGATGAATCTGGGCATCTTGGGGCAATGCAGTAATTGCCTCATGTACACAGACAACCCTCTCCCCCTACCATCCAGCACTACAACCTATGAGAGATGCACTTATATAGCCAAACTGGAAGTAAAGCTCTCTTCACCCAAGATTGGACCAGACAGTCAAGAAGAGAAGGTAAACACTTGCACCACACCACACTCAGCACATAGTCCCTCAAAACCTACACCACCAAAACACACACATAGGAACACAAAACACACACCTACATTCACGGAGGCTCTTATAAAAACCTGCCCAAGCAACAGGGACCTCCAAAGCAGAAACACAAGCAACCTCCACCCCCCCAACAACACCCAAATGACACATAGCTCACAAACTCAGTGTGCCACTCAACCACATCCCATAAGGCATTACAATGTACCCAACACTCTAGTCATAGGTGACTATAGTCAGGCACACTGATGTTCCACTCACCAGGCTAAACAAGGAGAAAGTTACTGTCAGCTAGGATCCGCCACATAACGCATGCACTCAGGTCACTCCACAACAAGTACAAATATGACTCTGTCATTGTCCATGTTGGTGTGAATGACCTGAGACGTACCTCCTTGGACTACATGAAAAGGGATATGGAGGAGCTGTCCGATCTTGTAGCCCAGGCAGGTATGACCCTAGCCCTGAGTAGCATCCTGCCATCAGCCAGAATGATACCACAGTACAAGGACAAAATGACTGACTTCAACAAATTGGCTAAGCTTCTGGTGTCATTCTAAGGGGGATCCAGTATCTGTCTGCCTGGGATGACATGATCGACAAACCACAATGCTTTTCCAAAGATGGCCTGCACCTGTCGCCCCTGGGATTCCGGATACTGGCTAAGGCTCTAGCCACCCCTATAGTGCCTTTTTTAGGCAAGGTTCAAATGACAAATTCACCACCTTAACAGGTACAGGCAAGAAGAATCTGACGGTATTGCTACTCAATGTTAGAAGTCTAAACCTCGAATGCACTCTCTTGAGGCACTCCTTAAAATGGAGAACATTGACATCTGTGCAGTGACAGAGACCTGGTTCAAGGCTCCAGAGAGTACCCCTACATTACCAGGCTATAATTCATACCACACCTTTCGGCCACCTAACCTGGACCGAAACACTAAAGGCAGAGGTGTGTCCATATTCATTAAGGATATCCACACCTCCAGACTAGGTGCTCAGCATAATGCATCTGAGATTATCCAAGTGCAACTAACTCTGGGCAAGACTGCAATCCAAACTGTAGCTTGCTACAGATCACCCACCATGCCCCAGGATTCCCACTCCTCATTTCTTAATACACTGGAAAATATTAGGGTACAACCTAACACCCTAATAATGGGCGATTTCAACTACCCTACCATTAACTGGGAAAACTACTCATGTACCAACTCTTGTGTTCAACATTTTCTGGAATTCATAAATTCCAATGCCATGGATCAACTTATCCACACCCCCACCAGGGGCAGCAATATCCTAGACCTGGTTATTACCAACATGGGAAACCGGTGCTCCACTCCAGAGGTCAATTCCTCGTTGGTCAGATCCGACAATAAGCTAATCACCCTAGACATCCACATCACTCCCCCACCCCCCATTAGGGAAACCACAGTAAAAAAATTTCTCCAAAGCCAACTTCAGGCTTCTTAAGACAGAAGTGGCAAACTTCACAACACCCATGCTGACGGACAATAGAGGTGAGACTGCTGAATCCTATACAAATGCACTTTATAAGCACTTACATGAGTGCATGGATCGTGCAATCCCTAACAGAACCAAGATGCTATCCTCCAAAAAAAGGAAGCCAATCTGGTGGTCCCCTGCCATAAACAAACTCTACAACAGAAGAAAGAAACTGTTGCAAAAAAGAGTAAAATCCCATGATTGGAGAAACTCCCTGGTCAGCTTCAGTAAGAAGCTGAGATCCTCATAAAATCCTCCAAAGCTAGTTATGAAAACAAAATCGCCACTGACTCTAAAGACAACCACAAACCATTCTATAGCTATGTCAAGAATCTCAATGGCAACTCTCAGATCTGCTCTGAGTTACAGCACAATGGCAGTAAATATACAGAACCAACGGATATTGCCAACATCCTGGCAGATAGGTTCAATGCTAACTTTACCCCTACTTTACCCCTCTGTCATCCCCTAAAGGGCCCATCTCTATACCAGAAGAATGCAAAGTTCCTGTAATCATGGCTGCACAGGTAAAAAACACACTATCCAAAGCCAAGAACACGGCATCCATGGGACCTGATGACATCCCAGGCTGTGTTCTACATGAACTACAGAATGAACTGGCACCCCACCTAAGTACCATGTTCAATCATAGCCTCACCTCAGGCTATGTGCCCACTGAATGGTGCACAGCGACAGTTATCCCACTCCATAAAGGGGGAGCCAACACAGACCCCGGAAACTACCACCCCATTAGCCTAACGAGCCTGGTCTGCAAGGCTATGGAGCGTATCATCATAGAACTTATAAACAATGACATTGGTAATCTCCAAACTCAGGACCCCACCCAGTTCGGGTTTGTTAAAGGCAGATCATGTCTCCTAAACCTGATAGACTTCTTTGAAGCAGTCACCAAAGCCGTAGATGAGGGTAAGGTGGTTAACACAGCCTATCTAGATCTCACCAAGGCTTTTGCACCATCCCCCACTCTGGAATTATAGATAAACTCACTAAACTAGGTATAAATCCCTATGTCACAAGATGGGTTGCCAACTGGCTCACTGACAGAACTCACACTGTGAAAGTAGCAGACTCCAAATCCAGCTTCAGACCAGAGACAAGTGAAGTACCACAGGGTTCAATCCTGGGTCCTCTCCTGTTTGGTATCTACTTCTCTGAAGTACAGGTCAACACAGAAGGTCTTTGGCTAACAAAGTTTGCAGATGACTGCAAAC
Source organism: Protopterus annectens (assembly GCF_019279795.1). Lineage (NCBI taxonomy): Eukaryota > Metazoa > Chordata > Ceratodontiformes > Protopteridae > Protopterus > Protopterus annectens. The sequence continues at coordinate 988,123,107 of NC_056729.1, forward strand.
TAGGAGCCATAATCAAAACTCCAAAAGATGTGGACATCCTACAAAAGGGCCTTGCTGAGACAGATTCCTGGTGTCAAAGTCATGGCCTCAAGCTCAATGCCAAAAAGTGCATTGTCATTCCTTTTGGTAAAAACTCAGTACCCATGAATTACCACATAGGTGGTAGTCTACTTAACACTGAAAGTGTGATAAGAGACCTTGAGACACAGGTGAACAGTAGTCACATCGCCATAGTAGTCAGGAAATCCTTCTATGTGGCACACCTCATCACAAAAGGTTTCTCATCCAGGAAAAAAGAGGTAATTGTTCCCCTCTACTCGTCACTCATTAGACCCATTATAAAGTACAATGCCCCTTTTGGTATGTACCTCACAAGACATCTACAACAACTGGAAAGGCCACAGAAATACCTCACAAAGAGGATTACCAGCTTCAAAGAGATGCCCTATGCAGACCATCTCAAAGAACTGCAGCTTTACTCCGTTGCATATCGCCTACTCAGAGGCGATCTCTGCCTAACACACAAAGCTATGTCAATCCCAGAGCTTTTAGACATGCTCCACTTAAAGAAATCCCACTCCCTATGAGCTACATGCTCTAGGGACCTAAACCTCATCACCACAATAAACAGAACATGCTGGAGGGATAGATTCCTGTCCCAGAGACTTCCCATACTCTGGAACAAACTACCTATCTATATCAAACAAAGCTCCTCATTAGCACTGTTCAAGAAAAATCTTGATGATTGGATGGAAGATAGGAAATTCACCCCGGGGATCACTTCTGTGGCTCTGCTTGACAGTGGCACAGGAACATAATTTTCTTGGGTGGCGAAAGCCAGGGTACCTTTGGCTAGGCTTATATAGGCCCTAGGGCCAATAGCCTAGTACCTACCTATGAACGTATGAACCTATAACAGATCAATATCCAATAGGAGATACTTAAAAACATACAGTTCACACAGTAAGAGCACAATAGTCAGTACTCAGAGTCCAGCTTTGCATGCATAAATGTATGGTTACGGTACTACAATCTGCAATCTACTCTTACTTGGAAAAGCATTGTTAAAAGTAGTAATGCAAGGATACAATACATGCAAGTGTGACTGTGTATAACCTGGGATACTACCCAAGTATGAAACACATACAAAGAGAAAAGATTGTGGAACTACCCATGTATACTCAGGTGTTCCATACAATACACTCACACCCCTTGCTACTGTAATGATAGCACATAGAAGCATGTTATGTACAGGAAATTAAATACACTTATTAAAGATGTCATTAGCCTGCTATTTTATCTGACGGGAATGTGATCACTGGTTACCAAGGCTGAGCTATGCTTAGCAGGTGTAAGCATTACTTAAATGTAGCAAAAAATATAGTGGTGTAAACCAGCTGGTTGTCCCATAAAATAATCATGCACTGAAAAAACAAAAAGAAGGTACCAGAACACAGCGTTTAAAAACAAATATTTAATCCAAATAGAAAGGTGACCACTTTCACAGCCAATGCTGCTTCATCAGATAACTACAAAGCATTATTTCTGATTATTTAAAACAAATGCCATCCAATCACAGATAACCAACTAAGAATGGAAGGGTCACATTTAAAGATATTTTATAAAATTTTAAAAATGCCAGTGGAACTTAGGAGTTGAATCAATATGCTACCTCACTAAAGGTCTACTAATTAAAATAGGTCTAATAGAGACCTTATCATTCAAGCCCTTACCCAGATTTGCCTGCATCCTAATGATCCATTCAACTTCTTTGGTTTCCACTATATTTCTAATAGACCCCCTCTATTCTCTACCCTCACTTTCTCTATTACCATAAACTTAAAGGTATGTGTATTACCTAATGCCATGACATGTCGAGCTAAAGCATCTGTCTCTGCTTTCCCAGAGATGTCATAGACATGCTCCCTCATTTTGTCTCGTAATCTCTGTGTGGTAGAATGACTGACAGGATATACAATAGGCTAAGTAAACAAGATTGGTGGTATTACAATCAGTTAGAACTTTAAAACTCAAAGCTTTATCCGTATCTGGGTGCTGAAAACCTGCTCTACTGTCAATGAGATGGCAGTAATTGCAAGTGTCACAGGTGTAGGTACCATATATTTATTCAGGTGGCTGAATTGTGCAACTGTCCTTCTTCTATGGCCACTGGAGATGGGGTATTTGCAGGCATGGGATCTGTGTGCAGGGTTGAGGGGGATATAGATGGAATGGCAACCAATGGCACAGTATCAGCCCCTGACAACTCTGCCTGTGACTCAATCATATGTTCATCATCACTGCTAGAGTCTGTGGGGACACTAACATCAGATGTACTGCAGGAGGGCAATGCACTTACATCACCTGTGAGGGCAGACAAGAACTGTACATTACAATCTATACAATAGACACACACACACACACACAGACACACACGCATGTGATATGACAGAAGGCATGCAACATGTATGTGATATGGCAGATGGCATGCAGCGCAGACAATAATAGTGGTAGTTATCATACATCCCTGTGTTGCACACAACAGCATGCATGTGTCATAGCAGACAGCATGCAAATTATACAATCATAGTAGTAGTTAGCATACCTCCCTGTGTTACACCATGTAGACCAGCACAGGTTAACAGTACACCTGCCTGATGTGTGACATATGACCTTGACAATCCCATGTAGTATGACATGTGATCTGCTAACATGTGCAATGACATGCATACATGTTTAACACAATGGTGTCCTGTCAAATATACAGTGGGACATTGGTGTCCCATTGCAGTGTTGTCTGTCTGCCCTATAGATATACTGCACATTTAGCTGATGTGCATGGCCATTGCAGGGAATCATGAGGCATCTCTAGTGCTATACAGTGTGAGTTACAGACAGAGTTCATAGCCATGACTGTGTTCAGATACAATACATATATACTGCGGAATGTGACCCACATCACTGAGGTGTATACACACTAAACCATGATGTGGAAGTTGTGACACAGATCACTGATGGGTACACGGATGACACCCCTGAACATCTGCAACCATATTGCTGCTGCCTGGCAACTATGGCCAGACTTGGTGAACACATCAGTACACCATGTCCCACATGACACCTGTGTACCACACACACACACACACACACACACACACACACACACACACACACACACACACACACACACACAAGGAGCAAGTATGACATTGATGGCCAACACCAGCAAGGAGAATGTACAGTATCTGTGGGCTGATGTGGATACTGTACAGGTGACTGCTGTCATGTCGTGACACCCTCAAGATGTTCAACACATCTTATGTGGTGGATTGATGTTACGCCTACACAAGATGTGCACAGGCCTGTAGGATGTCTAGTGTTCCACGTCTACAATATGACCATTATACAAAGGCCAATGTTGGACCATGTGTAGCCATTGTACGACAGGGTGTGCACACAAGCACATCACGTCTACTGTATGTGTTACTCCATATCTCTGGCCATCCTCCATGGCCATGTGTGTACATGTGTTGTCCAAATTATTGTGATGGGCATCTATTTCACATGTCTGTGTTGTCCCATATGACACATATGCTCCACTGATGACAGGGTTATGCAGATAAAAGGTGGTATGTGGGATATGTTTTCAGGTTAGGTAGGCTGTATTGCAGCCAGGCCACTAGATGTCATGGACATGTCAAGATAGCACATTATATTGGGTGTCATTCATAGCAGGGCTATGATCCACACCAGTGAATCCTGTGTGCTGGCCATACTCCAGCCCACTGTGTAGTACTGTTTGTATTCACCACATGTGTAGTTCTGATCTGTAGTTACTCCCTAAAGTGAACAGCACCTGCACCATTGCATGCACAGCTGTCCACACATCTGGCAATGACAGTTTGTGAGGATACAAGTTGGTGAGATGATTCACATAGTTTGCAAGTGTTGCACATGGGTAGTCATTGTGATACATTGCAGGTCCGATCTGTATATTGTGACAGGACCATACATTATGTGTACATGTTGTAAATGGCCACATAGCAGATAGATTTGTGCATTATGATTCCTGATAAATAATAACAATCTCACCTGCAATGGGCTGCTGTTGCAGTGGAACACCAGAGGTACCTAAATAGGAGTAACACAGCAGTATGAGCATAATCCACACCTGTATAATGGGTAAAGGGTGCAATGTGCATAACACATACACCAGTACATTAGACTATACTATGGTGTATGCACATGTGTGCATACACAGAGTAGCATACTATAGTATGCGGCATGTGTGTATACATGCCTTGCATATGATGTTACATTACATATTGTACAGTGACAGATGCAACTATATGGAATATAGTTGTTATAGGTGCAGTACCGACTTACCAGGCAACTCCAAGCTCAGTGGTTGAGAGACACTCACCTCCACAATATCAGCTAAGGCTTGTGGAAGTGGTTCTGCAGGTGTCCCCATGTTGGCCAGTAGTTCCTCGGTACGTGTGAGTGGGGACTGGATTGGTGGTCCACCACCTGTTGCACCTTGTTCCTTGGCGATTGCATTCGCATGCAGTTTTGCCCATCTAATGAGGTCTGTATAGTGTCTGTGCACCTGCTGGTATGTGCGGTTGTGGCCACCAATATCATTAACCCTCCTGTGAAGTTCCATCCACAGGCAGGTTATCCCACTACTATGCATCCTGTTGCACATGGCTGAACAGGATATCATGATTGTCAAGTAGGTATGAGATGAGGCCATCATCCTACAAGCGAGTAAAAGGGGGTAGCCTTGCACGCAGCATACCTGGAAGACATAATGATGGAGACAGGTCACAGTAACTCACAGAGACATACAGAGCTACAGCTGAACATACATGTGTATCACATTTATTAATTTTAAATAGTTGTATTAACAAACCTACATGACACTGACGTGCTTGTGTCACACACATGTGACAATCAATGTTGAGTGGTTATTATCACCATATATGTGTGTGTGTCACCTGATTACTTTGCTCATACTCCATGTGGATGCTGTCTTGATGTGGGCATGTCTGTTTGCCTGTACTGGTGTTCCTACCTATCAGCACATGGCTGGATGTGCCACATTAATACAGTCAACCTTGATGCTGTGTATATGTCACATATAAGGACTTACACTTCCTTAACAGACATGACCTGTGACACTGCAGACTTGCTCACATAAGGTTTTACGTGTATGTGTTCTGCCATATACATCTACATGGCACTGTACAGCAATTCAACATCCTGCCATGTATCACCTTTGTTGCATGTGATACACATGGGACACTAGCTAGCCAGATGGTATTTGCAGGGATGGATAGCAACTACAGCTGTACAGTCAAAGTCAACTAGTGGGCTATATGCCATGGGCCATGTATGAATCTAGGATGAAAGTTTACCTGGCAATAGCCGACAGACAGTTCTGTGGGGCCAGGTGGAGTGGTGCCACATTACTAATCCACAGGGTTAATGATACATTTACCATGCGGTCACCACACCATGTCTGAGAGGGGAGCGATGTGCAGCTTTGACGGACAGGAATACATAGTATGGCAGGACTATGTAAAGTGTATGGGACAAGGAACTGTCCAGCATGTGGAAGGTGGATGTTCATGAAGTATGTGTTTGAGATCAGGATGAGTACGTGTAGCTTGTGCAACATCACTGGGTTGGACATGGAGTTATTCAGGGTATGCATCATGCTACATAGTGGAGATGGGGAATGGGAAGGCTGGTGCAGGCCACCTGCACATGGCCAATACCCTTTAAAGGAAATATCTGATCTGATATGGGTCACATGAGTGTTGTGTATGGCTGGACAATTATCTCTAAATTCATGGATGGCACCCTATCATTGTTAGAGTTGTTACATATGACTACCTGACATTTGTGGTGACATAGCTATCCTAGGAAAGACAACTGCCCAGCTGCATCACTTACACACAAGTGTCCATTATGTTGACTGCTGCCTAGGTGGTAGTTCATGGGTACAGGGTTATTAACATAGGGGAGACAATGCAATATGTAGCTGTCAGATTGTGGCCATATGTCACACACACCTCACCCACAAAGCCCCTTCTGTATGTTGTCCACAACACTCCTGAGTCAGCTATTGCTCCTAGGTCATAGTAATTCACATACTTCAATAGGCAGATGCCTTCTGTTTGTCTGTGAGGTATGGACTACAATGAGGGGGAATAAAATTCATTAAGCCAGACATACTGTAGCTGCCACTGGTGTGATGAGCATGTATTATTCAGACACTTTCTGTAGTGCTGGTTCTGCTAGCAGTTGTGTTGGAAAACACTCCTATGACATAGGAATGTACATCTAGGATACTACTGAGTGTAGGTGGTGCACAGTATGGGTGAAGATGTCCTCTGACCTGGCAAGGTTATGATATGCAGTGTGACATCATCCTTACTGTTATCTACATCTGTACTGCTGACATCAATTATTTGATCAAGGTTCATGGCCTTCCAGACCAGACTCAGCAGGGTAGTAGTGCAGTACTTTCCATTATCAGTGGTGTCTCCCCCTTTGTGGGTTGTGATACCTGTTGGTGTGCACTATTCAGTGTGTACACAACCTGACATGGAACTATGTTTTACATGATGTGTACGTGGAGAGCATCATGTTTTGCCATATGTGTATGATACAACCTGTGATGTGGACAGGTCCCATGCAGCCTGAGTGCAGCTTGTACCTGCATAGTTGTGGGTACAGGGGCCCTGAGGTGTACATGGATATATGCTTGTGTACCTGGAGGGGGCCATGTGTTTATGTTATCCAAGACCCTATCTGGATTGCTTGTTCATGCTCAGCACTTGTTCAGAACTTGTAAGCACTAAGTAAGCTAATAATTACTATAGCACTCAATGTTCCTCATTACCTAGAGGTAAGGGTAAATAGGTTTTGTACATACTTTTCTCACTTGCTTGGAGTAAAATAGCTCTTGTACTCACTTTCCTCACTTATCTAGGTGAAAGTAGTTCTATATTCAGGCATGTGCAAGAGTCAACTGCCAGTGTTCTCACCTGTGTATCTGATGAATCTGGACATCTTGAGGCAATGTACACATTGCCTCATGTACACAGACAAGCCTCTCCGCCTATCACCCAACACTACAACCTGTGAGAGATGCATTAATCTAGCCAAACTGGAGGTAAAGCTCTCTCCAACCAAGCCTGACCCTGACAGCAATGCGGAGAAGGTAAACATTCGCATCACACCACACTCATCACATAGTCTCACTGAATCTACCCCACCATTAACTGGGAAAACTACTCGTACACCAACACATTAGTTATATGCTTTCTGGAATTCATAAACATCAATGCCCTGAATCAACATATCCCCACACCCACCAGGGGCAACAGTATCCTAGACCTAGGCATTACCAACATGAGTGACCGGTGCTCCACACATGAAGTCAACTCCTCGTTGGTCCAATCCAACCATGAGCTGAACACCATTGATATCCACATCCCGCCCTCACCTCCCATTAAGGGAACCACAGTATAATATGTCTACAAAGCCAACTACATGCTTCTTAAGACAGATGTGATGAACGTCATGACACCCACGCAGATGGACAATACTGTTACAACTGCTGAATCCTACACAAATGCACTCTATAGGCACTTACACAAGTACATGGCTTGTGCTATCCCAAACAGAACCAAGATGCTATACTCCTAATTAAGGAAACCAATCTGGTGGTCCCCTGCCATAAACAAACTGTACTAGAGGAGGAAGACACTGTTGCAAATGAGAATACAATCCCATGCGTGGAGGAGCTCCCTGGCCAGCCTCAGTAAGAAGGTGAGATCCCTTATAAGATCCTCCAAAGCTAGCTACAAAAACTAAACCGCCACTAATTCCAACAACAACCACAAAGCATTCTATAGCTGTCACACATCTCAATGTCAACAACCAGATCTGCTCTGAGTTACTGCACAAAGGCACGAACATTACAGAACCAACTGATATTGGCAACATCCTGGCAGATAGGTTCAGTGCTACCTTTCCCCCTCCCTCTCAAAGCTGCACACTCTAAAACCAATATCACATCATCCATGTGACTGGACAACATCCCAGGCTGTGTTTTACATGAACTTCAGAATGTACTGTCTCCCCACCTATGTACCATGTTCAATAATAGCCTCACATCGGGCATAGTGCCCCCTGAATAGCACACAGCAACAGTTATCCCACTCCACAAAGGTGGAACCACAATGGACCACGGGACCTATTTCCCTATAGGTCTGACTAGCCTGGTCTGCAAGACTGTGGTGCACATCATGGATCTCAGTCACAGAGACATTGGGTACCTCCAAACCTTTGACCCTTCCCAGTTTGGCATTGGTAAGGGCAGACCATGCCTCCTAAACCTGGTGGACTTTGTAGAGACAGTTACCAAGGCATTAGATGAGGGTAAGGAAGTCCACACAGCCTACCTAGATCTCTCATAGGCTTTCAACACCATTCCTCCTTCTGGTATTATCAACATACCCATCCGCCTGAACATTAACCCCTACATCATGTGATGGTTTGCAAAGTGGCTCACAGACAGAACCCACACAGTGGGAGTTGCATACCCTAGGTTCGACTGTATACCAGTTACAAGTGGCATCCCGCAGGGCTCAGTCCTAGGACCCCTCATGTTCGGTATATACTTCTCTGACGTACAGACAAGCACAGGAGGGCTTTGGCTGAAAAGGTTTGCAGTTGAATACAAACTAGGGGACATAATTGTTTCCCCAACTGTTACAGACACCCTCCGGAAGATTCGCACTGAGAGGAATACCTGGTGTTAATATCATGGCGTCAATCCGAATACCTAAAAGTGCATAGTCATCCCCTTTGGATATAACTAATTACCTGCGGACTACCACATAGGTGCTAGTCCCCTATATACAGGAAAGGTAATAATGGATCCTGGAACCCCAGTAGATAGCAATCTCTCCTTCAATACCCATAATGACAAGGTGGTTACAATATCTTTCTACATGGCCCCTCTAATCTCTAATGGGTTCAAATCCAGATCAAAGGAGGCCATTATTACTCTCTACTCATGACTTATTAGTCTCATTAAAGGATACAACACCCCATTTGGGATATACTTTACAAGACAACTGCAACAGCTTGGAAGACCGCACCAGTACCACACCAAAAGGATTACTGACCTCAAACAGATGACCTATGCAGCCCAACCTAAGAAACTCCAGCTGTACTCCGTTGCTTACCACATACTCACAGGTGATCTCTGCTTGACATACAAGGCCCATGTCCAACCCTGTATTGTTGGATATGCTCCACCTAAACCGAGGCCCCTGAGAGCCACATGTTCTATGGATATACACCTAACCACAATGATGACTAGGACATGCTGGATGGATAGATTCCGGACCCGGACACTCCCTATGCTTTGGAACATGATTCCAATGTACATTAGGCAAAGCCCCTCACTAGCACTCTTCAAGGGAAACCTTGATGTGTGGATGGGAGACAGACATGTACCCCGGGGATCACTGCAGTGGCTCTGCTGGACAGAGGCACAAGGAACTAATGGCTCTGCCATTCAGAGGCACAGGGAACCAAACTATGGGGGTGGCAAAAGCCAACACACTCTAGCTAGACTTATAAATACCCTTGGTAAGACAGCCTAGTACCTACTTTTGCACATATTACATGTCTTATGTGTATGGATAGTTAACTAGCTCTTCCATTTTACTTTGCTATCATGCTGATAAACTGTCGGATGACTAAAATACATATGCATCCTGTTATTGTGTATTGTAAATGCCAATAGACATAACTAATGTTTACCTAAAATTACAGTAATGCTATGTAGCTTGTAATACATATCTGCCTACAATACTGTGCATTACACAGTTATTTGCACACTATTTCACAATGCAAATCATAATTGCACAGTGGCCCAACCTTCAACATGTTATTCTCAGTAATACACCCATACATATGGCTACAGTTACAATATATCAACATATACTATCCCCTGTTATAGCACATACTTGTTGGACCAGCCCTGCCACTGACAGTGGTTGGTGAGGAGTATTTCTGTTCAAAGCCCTTATATAGCATCCCTTGTGGTGTATGCGGTGTTCGCCTTGTGACCTACAGCAGTACATACAAATACTACAAGCGTTACTATGCTCAACAATACATCACTACAAGATAACTGTTTCCACTATATGGATTGTGTGCACTTTAAATACTACAGAAAGGTAATACATACACAGACATAATGACTGTTCTACATACCTTATTAGTAACCCGAGGTGTCATTAACTGTTGATTCAATCCTTTTCAGTTTGTGTTTCAATGTTCTTTGTAATGTTTCGCTGGTATATACGGATGGTTTGAATGTGTGATAACACATCCTTTTCTAGTTACATATCGGTAACATGTGGTATTCTGTCCATCAATTGCTGTTCCAATGTAGTTAATTAGATGCACATCAGCTGTGCAGCTACTCCATTAGCCAATACCATAGCAACAGTGGTGTATAACTGAGTACTCCTTTTGGGCATTATCCATTTGCCTTACTTTCAAGGAAGATGGCCTGGATGTGTTGTTTGTGATACACTTCAACAGCTATATGGAGACACACAGAGATATATTAGCTTCATGACTCCCATGGACTGTGTGCAATGGCTAGATGATTTTGCTCAACAGCTGTTATATTTCAGAACATTGCTACTTATGCAGGATTTGTTTTTACCTGATACTTCTGCAGATGTTTAAGTCAGGCAAGGATGTTTGGACAGATCAAGGTTGTATGGCTATGCAGGAACTGTTATGTGGTTTACATTCTGCTCACCATACATCCTTGATTTGGTGTACAAGTGTAGCATACTGTGCTGTTACTCAGTAATTGCTAACACATCCCAGTGTACACACAACCCTCTGAAACGGGATTACTGCAAACAAACCCTGTAACATCAGCAGCTGTTCCATTGTATAACAGCAGCTATTTCACATAGGGCCATGTTAGTGTGTCTCTGACAAGGTATGTTAAGGCTTCTGCAGATGTCATACAGTGAGTGAATGATTTGTGATGTTATTACAGTTTGTATTATAATATGTTTGGGTGTGGGGGCGATGTTGGTGGGTGTGCATAGCAGACGTAGGTGTGTAGGAACTGCTTTTATACATAATCGATATGTGCGTGAGGGTTCCTTCCCTATTTGAACACCTATCCTTTTGTGGACTAATACAATGGTAATTGCAGGCTGATTCATTAAGGTACTGTTATGTGGTTCCTGTATAGCATGCGGGTGATGTTAGTCCTTGAATCCCTTCGGTAATACATCTGAATGTAATAAAGTGTTGCTACATGAAAGCTGTGTATTTCTGTCATAGGTATTTGCAGTCATCATAGTTGTGTTGGTGACTGACCCTCTTTGGCTAGGGTTGCCACCTTTTTACATGGCCATAGTGGGACATTTTCGGGACACACGTAAGAATTTAAAGGCCGACACAAACCCATGGTTAGTACAAGGGATAGAACTTTCCTTTCTTGCCTAAATATAAGCTTATTCTTGTAGCAGTTTAGTTGCTTATCCTGTTTCTTGTAACACGTAGGTATTTTAGATACAGAAATAACTATTGTATGCAACTATTACAGTACATATGGGACATAATTATGTCCTACAATCCCAGGACATTTGCCACGTTTAATATATTTGGTCAGGACACAACCGCCCAAAGAGGAAGTGTCCCTCACAAAGTGGGACAGGTGGTAACACTATCATTGGCTCATGTGCTATAGACATGAGCCAATGATAGTGTTACCACCTGTCCCTCACAAAGTGGGACAGGTGGTAACACTATCATTGGCTCATGTCTATAGCACATATTTGTAATAGTGTATAGGCATATACTCTCCATATCCTTTGTTCATAAAGGTTGGTAGTGGCGAAATGTGTGATTGCTATGGCCCATGTTATACACATATATTACCATTTCAACCGCTGTGTATGGGATACCTATGGAATCCCGAAACCACAGAGTTCCGACGCACACATTACCGGGACCAGACTCCCATACCCCACATTACCGATAGCGACAGTAACTCGTGAAATAACATGAACATGGAACACACACGTGCACACACAGACACACTGCTACCCACCACATCCAAACAGACCATCCTACACTACATATGACAAGGTGGCCAAGCCCCCCTACACCCCTCATGTAGGTGTCTGCACCCCCCACACCACCCTCTACTTTAATATTCTACCTCCTAGGTCACACAAACCGACACAGAAAGCTAACCCACACCCACACATTACAGTCCCCCAAGAACACACACCACACACAGAACACACACTTACACACACTACAGCCCTAAGAAACACACTTACACACAGTAACCTACCTGAACTGCAACAACAGAAGCACTAACTGTCCCTTAACATTGTGATTTTACACCTCGCACATCTGGTATTTTGGTACTGTGTTTTTTTGGACATTAAGCCTCAGGATTACATGCGTCGGTATGTAAAGCAGTCGGTATGTGGTAGGTATCCCATTTATATGTGCCTCCATGGTTGTGTAGATGTTGTTAACCTATCTATATATCTACATATATATGTATATCCCCACATATCGACTATCTCTCTCTCTCTCTCTCTATATATATATATATATATATATATATATGATGTATATAAATATATATATATATATATATATATATATATATATATATATATATATATATATATATAAAACATACACCTTTCATTGGGTACATGTTGGTTTGTCCTATTTCAACACATTCCTACCTTTTGTGTTTTATCCTGTCAGTATACACAACTGCCATTGGTACATCTCAGGTAGCTTAGTGGTATGTTATTGTGATGAATGTGTACATGGTTGCATGTTCTAACCTTGGCAGTGATATCTTACCTCACAGAGCAGGCACTGGTAGTGCAAAGGTGATTAATGCACATTTCAGCAGTTGTGTGTTCCATATTTTTATTATTCTGCAGAGAACTACCTATATATGCAAGCTGTGTTTAAGGTATACTATGTAACATGTAAACATCTGTGAAGATTCCTGTCAGGGATACTCTCCATTATTTGGAACTATATCCCTGATTACATTATACAAAACCCCTCACTAACACTCCAGGGAATCCTTGCAGAGTGAGTGGTGAACAGTGGCTACACTCCAGGGATCCCGCAATTGGATCTGCTCCACAGAGGGACAGTTAGTTAATCGATGTGGTGGCGACAGCAGACACATTTTGCCTATGCTTATGAATGGCCTAGGCAGTTGGGCATGTACCTACCTATGCATCTATGAACCTGTACATACAGTATGGACACATGCTGATAGCTTATAAAATAAAGAACCAGGAAACCTTGACTGGACATTAGAAATAAGAAGAGTACAAGTTCATTATATATGCATAGTACAAAGTGTACAGATTTTAAAATATTTTTGTTTTTTGTGATTGATAGGATACCTCAGGGCAGTAGTAACGAAGGTGATGTTAATGCATTATTAGAATTAAAAGAATGTTTATGGCAGCTAAGATTAGATGCATGTAATGAGCCAGGTATTAACGAGCACATCTCAATTACTTCTTATTTGAAGCTAAAATCATACAATATTTAAATTAATTGATGATTAAATATTGTTATTTTTATAATTAATAGAGTTTTTAATAATTATATTTATAAAGAGATTATTTATTCTTATTTATATATTTAATGCTGTTTTTATATTATGATACTAACATATTTATAGTTATATTTTTTTAAAGGTTAACCAATATTAGTTAGTTATTTATTTTTGACAAATAATTAACTAAGTTATCTGCACTGTATTTGATTGGGTAATTGTTGGGTAACTAATGATATATAAGTAGCTGCTGCATTGGAAACATTACTCTGATGAAACCCATGATGCTTACTGGGTGAAAGCGCTTAGTCGAAGTGGATGTTTGCTATATGTATTAAAGGAGTTCGTGATCCAGTCAAGGTTTCCTGGTTCTTTATTTTATAAGTTTTTTGACATGCTGATAGCTTAATTTACTGTTCAGGTATTGACTTACCTTGTGCCAATGGCGGTTGTGTGTACAATAGTTGAGGGCTATCTATGTAGGATGCACACAGTAGACCACCTATACATGACAATTTACAGGTGGTCGTGTATGTGTGTGTGCCATCCATGTTTGCTGTGTGTGCAGGTGGAGAAGGGTGTCAGTCCATGTGTGCCTACACTGTCAGTGTGTATACTATACGTTTCCTCAATGCCAAGGCATGGGCATACTGAGCATGCCTCCATCTGCCTACTGCGGCTAGCACAGGGTATTTGTGGTCTGAGTCCCTCTGTGCCTGTGGGTCCCTTGGCAATGGTGGTGGGCTGCAAGGGTCTTCACCATTCTGTCCCTGCTGCAGCTGTTTCCGCAGGATCATATTGTGTAGCATGGCACATACTATGAAGATGTGGGCACACGTTCCTGGAAAGTACTGCAAGGCTCCACCAGATATGTCCAAGCAATGGAACCATGATTTCAGCACCCCAAACATGCGCTCTATGATGATTCTGGTTTTTGTGTGTGCCTCATTATGGTGTTCTTGCGTGGCTGTGTGTGCATTTTTGATGGGAGTCATCATCCATGGTTCCAGTGCATAGCCAGCATCCCCCACCAGGTGGCTATATGGGATTTCCCCCCGGCAAATACCTGATACAGCTGTGAGGCATACCAGATGTGGGAGTCGTGATAGCTTCCAGGGCTGCCAGCACACACATCCATGATAATGCCCTGGGCATTGCACACAACCTGGCAGTTGAGGGAGGGGAATCCCTTGCAGTTTATGTAGTGCCTACCCTGCTCACTGGGTGGTGACTTGATGTGTATGTACATGCAGTCTATTGTACCCAATACCTCCTGGTAGTCTGCCACACAGTGGAAGAGACGCATATTGCTGGCCATCTCCTCCTGCATTTGGGGGAAGCATATGTGCTCATTGGCATGTGGTAACGTGGCATCCAGGAACTGGTGGAGTACCTTGGATGCTGATGCCTGTGAGATACCCATGATATCCCCAGTTGGCCTTTGGAAGATACCTGTGGCTAGTATTCTCAAGCTTACACATACCTTCATGTCCACTGGGATGGGTTCCCCTCTGTTACTTTTAGCTCTGAGGCGTGACCGGTACAGCTCAACAATTTGCTGTATGATGTCCCTGTCCACCCTGTAATGCTCTACTTTCTCCAGATCATGTAGCCCCTGGTAGGTTATCCTGGGTCTGAACACTCTTCTCCTCCTCTGGTGCCTGAGATGGTTGTCAGCATCATCCTCCACACCACCGACAGTCTCCAACACATACTGGTGAATCAAAGCTATGGCAGCCCCTAACATGTACATATTAAAAGTTCCCTGTCTGTATACACCAATGGTGCAGAGTGTCTGGGAATACACAAGTGTGTGTGTGCGGCTTTCACACCTTGTACTATTGTGCAATGGATGATGCTGGTGTAATTGGGTGTGCTTGTGCAATTCCAGTTGTGGGGTATCTTAATTATTGGTTTTACAGCAGGTACTGCTATTGTGGGGCCTTTGGTGTTGACTTAAGCTTGGCTGCCATGATTTGTCCATTGCCCTTTACCTCAATTTTCAACCTGATTCCCCTCCCATTGTCAGGCATGCATCCAGCTGCCGCCTTTCTTGTTTTGTACTTTCACAACCCAGGATTGTGTTGGGAAATGTGTTATGTAGCTGATCTACTGCAAGTTTGCTTTGTTCTGCTGTGACAGTTCTCTTTTCTTTGCTGTACGGCACCTCCCCTTTCCTGTACTGCAGGTAGCTGCTAGCAGCCTTGTTCACTGTTGTCTATGGCCCACTGTGAGTTTCTAGGTGTTAATTACTCATTTGTACTCCAATTACCATGCTGCAGCATTTCCTTATTGTCTTCCCGTATCCTTCCTGTTTCAGCTGTGGTGCACGCCGTGCACAGCCATTTACTGGGTTTCATGCGTGTTTTCATCCACGTTCACATGAACTTTTGGTTACCTTGTGTGCTCTCAGCTAAGCAAAGCTATGGCTACTTCCACACCCCTATCCTGTGGCTTTGCTTAGCAACATGCAACATGGATTAGCAATGATCCAATGTGCTTACAGCTACGGTGGCACACCCCTCTCTTGATGTCATGTTTACCTCCAGGCCAATCCTGGGTGTTGTTCTGCTATGCCATATGGTACATCCTTACGCTGGCGGGGCATTTGCAATTCAGTATTACTTGACTCATTTACATGGCATTGACTGCTAATTCCTAGTTACCGCATGGACCACTGTCACAGACCTTTAGTAACTCTTGCACCATGGTTGTGGTGTAGCATGCGTGCCATTGACTATTATGGGGATATCATGAATTGTGTTACATTGCAGTTTTATGACATCTAAATATATTTTCATTGTGATCCCATTTGCGCACAGATGCACTGCAGTTTTACTTTGCGTTAGTGTGGTCATGACATTAAATGTTTTTTTTATATGTTGTGCATGTTGTTTTATGCCATTGGCTATATATTTAGTCATTGGCATATATTAACATTATAATACGTAAGTTTGGTCCACTTTCATAGCTCCGATTTTATGCTTGACAAAATGTAAACCATTTTTTTTTTGGTTTACATTTCTACATGCTTATGCTATGCCTGCACCACATCATGAATCGCTATATACCTTCATTTGCTTGCAACACTGATGCACATGGGGTAATTAGCATACATGCACTGGGAGCTGCACAGCTCTGGCATGCATTGGTAGTGCACGTGGAAACAGCTCGTACCTGAATCGCTCGGCGGCCATATTTGGCTCTAGATTGCCGACGCTACTCCGGTGCCTGGCGCAGGCTTCATGAATCCCAGGGAGTGTCTGGCATGCTTCCATTCAAATGTCAGGATATGCTACATCTGCTTGCTTTGCATATGCTTGCCATGCTTCATGCTGGCCAGTATTCATTTGTTCAGGTGATGTCATGATTCCCACTGGTAAGCTGTGTTATTCATGCCATCGCATAGCCTTGTTTGTACTGCTCATCATTAGTGATGGATGCAGTCTCCCAGACATGTTCTGTTATTGTTCATGTCAATAACTATAGACAAAATGACACAGGGAATGTGTTATGTGCATTAGGAGCCATTCACCAACAACAACTGTGATGATTATAATTCTGCTACTTGCTAATGTTTGCATCATTTAAAACTGAACTGTGTTTTAAATAAGAAGTTTGATATATGCTCCTACACCTTCTGTCTCATTTTTGTATTTGCACAATTCACCGGTGGATGGCATGTTAATTAAGTATGTTAGATTGCTGATATGCACATTAGTTTCATACTAAGGTCAGCTATGATCTTCATGACAATGTGCTGCATGATAGACATTTGCTTTTTATTTCTGTCAGGTGTATATGGCACACATGTATGCTCTCTCATAGATGTTCACCTATCAGATGCAGATGACAAGCACATGCCAGGCCACTGAAGGAGGCCGCAGATAATGACAATCATAAAATTACAATGATAATGAGAAAGCTGGACCTGCACCTGCCCAAGCCATCATGCCAGCTACACTCAGGAGGAGATGTTCCATGGACCAGAACAGAGACACTTAGGGTTGATGAAAAGTTCTAAGCCTGACCAGCGTTCAAAATTCTGAGTGTTATTTTGCCTCTGTAGCTGAAAAGAGGGTTATTTCATCTTCTAAAGTGCCAGTATGCAGAATCATAATACTATGTTTTGATATTGTTTCAGATCACTGATTGAACCATGTCAAAGAAAAGGGTGGAACTGAGCCGTCATGAAGTTCCTATTCTTGCAGAAGAAAACTCCAAAGGAAATCCATGAATGTATGACGCAAACATTGAATGATAAGAGCCCTTCTTATTCAGATCTAAAGAAGTCATGTGCAAACATCCACTATGGAGATTTCAAAACCGAAGATGCAGCAAGGTCTGGGAGACCTCAAATGGTGTCAACTCCTGAAATTGTTGACCAATTCCATGACCTGATTTTGGCAGATCAGGGAATATCAGCTAAAACAATTGCTGAGATACTACAGATATCCAAGGAACATGTTGGGTTTATAACCCATGAGCAGTGGGGTATGCAGAAGCTGTTAGCCAAGTGAGTGCTCAATGTTTGAATGCCAATGAGAAAAGTCTAGTGGACACTTCCAAGTTGATTTTGTGCTATTTTTATTGAGCTGGTGCCCAACATTTTGGAACAACTATTTACTGTTAACACTTCAAAACAATGTTCATTCATGGTGGCAGACCAAGGCAGCTGAGCAACAAATCCAAAAGTCCATAGAAAATGAACGTAAAAATGGAGACTGAATCTCAATGCGATAAAACAAATCTTTTATTTAACTTGACATCAGTAAGCGCTTTCACCACTAGAGCTTCTTCAGACCATGAGCTTACTCAAACATACAACCAAATTTATACTACGACCTATCAAAATCCAATAAATAAATCATCAATTACTCAATTGAATAATTACATAAGACCTGCTGATAATGTGCTTAAAGCAACAAAAATACAATACACAAAAATACAGTAGTTAAAAACAAAAGATAAGACTATAATGTGAACCGTCACATCTAAAATGTAAAACAGGATATCATTTATTTCTGATTATTAATCTCCTGTTACTCAAAATGGGATTTAAGGGTACTTTGTCATTAAGTCCAGGAAATTTATCTGCTCTAAAGTGAATAATCCATCTGGTTTCACAACTTTCTGTATAATTTTTAAAATTACCTCCTCTTATCCCTGGCTCTATCAATTGTAAAAGAGAAAACCTAAATTCATGTGTGCTGTTTGTTTCACTGATGTGCCTTGCTAAAGCATTGCTTAGTGTACCTATTCGTGCATGATATACATGTTCCCTGATTCTTTCTTTTAATGTTCTATTAGTTTTACCTATATAGAACGCTGTGCAGGATACGCACCTCGCTAAATACACCACATTAGTACTATTACAGTCAGCTGTTACATGAATATTAAAAATCTTATTGGTAATAGGATGGACAAAAATGTCACTGCTGTCAACATAAATGCATTGATTGCATTTCCCACAAGACCTCATCCCACCTTTAGAGCCTTGGCTAATAGTCTTACACGACAGACTGGGATAACATAATAGCTGTTGAATATTCTTTTTATTTTTAAACAAAAACTTGGGTTCTACACCTACTACCTGTTGTATATTCACATCCACTTGTAGAACACCCCAATGTTTGCGTATGATGCTGCACATCAAAGGTGTATCCATGGTATAATACATAGGCATTTTTACTACTGGTATATGACTAAAAGTTCTGCCTTCATTGTCATTAGACCTAATATCAGAAAAATAAGGAATTCCATTAAAATTTCTTACAGTTTCAAAATCTCCCAAGACCTTCTCAATTTCCTTTGGCTTGTATCCCCTGGCCAATAAACGTGATTCTAGACCTTTTAATTCCTGTCTGTAATTGTCATAAAATGGATTGAGTCTCGATGCTCTCATGGCTTGTCCTTTTATTACATTATGGAACACATAATGGGGATGCATGCTGTCTCTGTGTAACAAAGTGTTACGATAACATGCTTTCCTGTGTATTCCTGTATTCAATAAGCCATTGTCAAGGTAATTTTAAAAATTATACAGAAAGTTGTGAAACCAGATGGATTATTCGCTTTAGAGCGGATACATTTCCTGGACTTAATGACAAAGTACCCTTAAAGCCCATTTTAAGTAACAGGAGATTAAAAATCAGAAATAAATGATATCCTGTTTTACGTTTTAGATGTCACGGTTCACATTTTAGTCTTATCTTTTGTTTTTAACTACTGTATTTTTGTGTATTGTATTTTTGTTGCTTTAAGCACATTATCAGCAGGTCTTATGTAATTATTCAATTGAGTAATTAATGATTTATTTATTGGATTTTGATAGGTCGTATTATAAATTTGGTTGTATGTTTGAGTAAGCTCATGGTCTGAAGAAGCCCTAGTGGTTAAAGCGCTTACCGATGTCAAGTTAAATAAAATATTTGTTTTATCGCATTGAGATTCAGTCTCCATTTTTACGTTCATTTTCTATGGACTTTTGGATTTGTTGCTCAGCTGCCTTGGTCTGCCACCGTGAATGAACATTGTTTTGAAGCGTTATTATATTATTTTCACATTCACGAGAGCGTTTATCTTGTTGAGGTGCGGACTATTGTTCACTTTAACTATTTACTGTTGATGAAACATGGTTATACCACTATGATCCTGAGACAAAAAAACAGTCCATGCAATGATGGCACTCAGGTTCACAAAGGCCAATAAAGTTCAAGAACCAAAAGTCAGCAGGAAAGGTCATGGTTGCAGTATTTTGGGATAAAGAAGGTGTTGTATTGACTGACTATCTTCCAAGAGGCCAAATAGTTAATGCAGAAAAGTACTGTAACTTGCTGTGCCAATTAAAGGAGACATTGAAAGAAAAAAAGAAGAGGGAAGCTGCAGGAAGGAGTACTCATTTTGAAAGACAATGGACCTGTTCACAAGGCTTGCAAAATGATGGATGTTTTGATGAACTTGGGGTTTGAGTGCATAGACCATCCACCCTACTCACCAGATCTTGCTCCATCTAACTATTTCCTGTTTTCAAACCTTAAAAAGTATTTGAAAGGGTGGCCATTTTCAAGTGATTCGGAGGTTATTGCTGCAGTGAAGTAGTATTTCAGTGACCAGACTTCAAACTTTATTTTGGCAGGGTTACAGAAACTTCAGACATGATGTGCTAAGTGTGTTGAATTTCGGGAGAATATGTTGAATAACTTGTAAGTTTCATGGCCCCATCTCATTCCCTTCTTGGTTGGGAGGTTGTAACCTATGTGTTTCAAACACAGATGAGGGACATCATGGGGAACTTCTTCCCAGATATGGCACTGGCTATGTACAACTATTTCAGAGAGATATCCTGGGAGGTCAGTTATGAGGCTCTTCCTCATTAGCCTGTTCCCTCAGGTCAATAAGTATTGTCTGTGTGCTCCAATTGTGTTATGTTACCAACATGCTGATTGCCACATAGTTGACTGGATTGCATATGCACTCTTATGCAAGCATACCATATAGATGACATGCTTATGCATTATCATCAAGTGACATTTAGTACTGTTTCAGTGTGTGCATTACACACATTAACACTTTCCTCCAAAATTCAGCTGTCCATGCATTGTGGCGGTTAACCTGCAGCTAATGCTGAAAAAATGAGCCTGTTTTACTGAGGGCAGTTGACAGACAACAGAGGTCCATAGGTTCATAGGTGTTTAATAGGCTAACGACCACTACGGCCTTTTTCCCCAAATCTTTGACGAGTTCTGATACCCTTGAGAAGTGTAAGCATGGGCCTGGGATATTAACTATTTACAGGTTACCTGTGTCTATTAGAGACATAGGTGCCAAACCAGGAATGTATTTCTGGTTTCCCATCCAGTTGTCCAAGTTCAGCACTACCACAGTGATATCATTCGGATTTGTGCTTTGCCAATGAATGTATGTGCAACATAAGGACATGCCATTTCCCATGTGTTTGGATGACAGATATCATGATATCCCACTGCCATGATGTGGTGTTGTGTGACATGTGTTGGTAATGTTGATGCCAAGTGGGTCATATGCAGGTATGTCATGGCTATGGGTGATCCTCCTTTTCTGACTGCATCTGACTCAAATACTGACAGCCAACCTTGTACTTAACACCCATACCACCATCACAATAGTAGCAATCTACATTCCCCCAGGGGATAACTTACCCCTGCTGGAAATCGTTCTCTCATACGTCTCTCAACATATTCCTAATGAAACCATTATTCTTGGTGATGTCAATATTAATTGGTTAACTCTCTGTACCCCAAATTCTTCCTTACTCATCAACTTGTATGGCTTTACTCAACTTATCAATGATGCCACCCAGACCAACAACTCTCATACACACAGCACCCTTATTGACTGGAGTCTAGTCTCTCATCCCTCTAAATATCACAATCCCTTCACTCCCCAATAAAAGTACTTAGATATATCCCCCACTTTACTAAACAGCATAGATTTATCACATGCCACAAGCTTGCTAACTTCCACCCTGACACCTTTAAATCGCTTCTCTCTAAAGTTAACTGGAATTTCCTTACCCAACTCCCTCTTTATGATGCCATCCTGCATTTCAACTCCACCTTTCTCAGTATTCTTGACTCATTTGCCCCACTTCGCACAGTCCATATTAAATCTAATATATCTCCATGGTTATCAAATTCCACCTGTATCCTAATGAAAAATAAAGACAGAGTATAGAAAACATGGACCAAAACAAAGCTCCCTGCAGACTTGCTAAAATACAAAGAACTTAGAAATCAGACCAAAAAGCATATTAACAAAGATAAAAGAGACTTCTACTACAATCCACCCTCAACATTAAAATCTAACCCCCCAAAATTTTGGAACTCCTTAAACCACATACTGCATCCTGCTGGTCCCTGCTCCCCCAATCTTTGTCCTGATAACAGTCCCAAAGATACTGCCTCCAACGTCAACACATATTTCATTGACTCTATATCCAAACTATTTAACCCCAGAGCCAATTCATCTGCCTTTAATAATATTTCAAACCACTCTCTATCAAATCTTACTATACTCTCATCAAATTCTTTTTTCATCAAACCTGCTCCCACTACCTACATCAAATCCCTACTTTCTAAACTCAAACGTTGATCAGCTTCTACCAACAACACTCCTTCCCTTTTCCTTCAGTTAGCTGCCGACTCCCTTGCTCTCCCTGTATCTATCTTAGTCAACAGCTCCATTTCAGAGTCCAAAGTCCCTTCTATATGGAAACTATTCTTCACTCTACCAATACATAAAGGAGGTAACTCCTCAGACATCACTATTTTTAGACCAATTGCCATCCTCTCTCCTCTCTCTAAAGTTTTAGATAAATGCATATATAAACAAGTTATGCACTAGCTATTCTCTAGAAATCTACTTACACCTACTCAACATGGCTTTAGACCAAAGCATAGTACTACTACTGCCCTACTATCATTCCTTAGTACTATAGCCCATGCCAGAGATAACTACAAATTTGTCTTCTGCCTATTCTTAGATCTCTAAAGCTTTTGATACCATCTCTTACTCTCTCCTTCTGCACAAACTAACCAACCTTATCTTCTCCCCTGCTACTGTTGCATGGTTTTCCAGCTACCTCACTGACAGATCTCAAGCAGTGAAGTGGAAACTCTGCACTCTCCCCTCCGCTCCCAGCTAAAATGGGTGTCCCTGAGGGTTCTATCATTGGTCCACTACTTTTCAACATCTTCACTAATCTTTATTCTTCCTGTCCTCAGTCATCACTGGTCCAATACGATGATGTCTGTACTGTCATCATTATTGCTGACTCCCTCTCCAAACTCATCTCTATAACACAGACTTCGTTTAACTCAGTAGAAAACTGGCTCTCTGATAACCAGCTTATCCTTACCACCACCCCCCCCCCAAAAAAAAACTAAGCTACTGCTTTTTCTTCCTAAAAACTACAACCACATTAAATCCACTTTCACAATCCTGTCCCTCAATAACACACACATCGAGGCGGAAACCAACACTAAACTCCATGGTGTCATCATTGATGGTCAACTTAATTTCGATCTACACATTAACAACTGTATCAAGAAAACTCATCAGAAAGTAGGGCTCCTCTACTGCAACAAAAAGTTTCTCACCAGTGAAGCTAAATTAACTGTCTCTTATGCCTACCTCCTACCCAGTCTATTTTATGGCTCTCAAATTCTTACTTGCGTCAACTCCACACTCCTTGCCAAATCTGAATCTACCTACAATAAGGTAGCCAAATTTGCAGCACATCAAACTTACAAGTCACATCACTGTCTTTCACTCAAACACCTTAACTGGCTTGAACTACCTCACCAACTTCTTCTCCCTCAACTCCAGGTCATCCACTCCATCCTTTATCAGCCTTCTTGCTGTCCTGCCCTATAATCTGTCATCTCCCACTCTTCACCTGCTAGATCCCTCTGGAGCTCTAGCCTAGATCTGCTACAAATTCACAAACCTAAAAGTAAGAAATGATGTATTCTCTATAGCTATAATCCTTTCAAGGCATGGAACAGACTCCCACTAGAAATTAGGTCACTCAAGAAACCTAGTCTTATCAAGCTAGGCACAAAAAAATACCTGTTAAGCCAATAGACCTGCCTCTGTACCCACCCCCTTAAACAGCTTATCAACCCTAAATGCACACCTCTATCTGCTTCCAACCTGTGTAATTTTCTCTAACTGTCTAGACCTTGTCTCACATTAACTTTTGTATCCTAAGCACATTACATAATTCTTATCTGCATAATGTAAGATTTTACGTCTGGTAATAAAACTATTGTTAGTCCTTCTGAATGATGTAGGATGCTAAATCTAACAGACATAATGATTAGTTTACTGTAGTAAATCCTTGTTTTTTATGTATATGTTTCTTTGAATATTTTCTGTAAACCAGTTATTGATTGTTTACTTATTTTTTGTAACTTATGATCTGTAGAACATTTGGAGCTTTTCTCCCCAAGTCCCCACTGAAAAAGGGCTACTTAGCTCAGTCGGACAAACCCGATCAACAAATGTAAAATAAATAAATAAATGCATAATCAAACACCAGTGCAGCATTAATGTATGCAGAGTGGTACAGATAATTTATTCTGTAACAGTACATCATGCTGTGTTTGTATTATGTTACATTTCCATGTCCATTACTTATTCACATATCTTCACACCTTCCACAGATAGTTGTACACATTAATTGATTGTAGATGTCTCACACATAGTTGGATCCACAGTGACACACAATTGTACTTTTATCATATGAGCATTTACTAACTTATAGCTGATGCTCTGCAGTGATGTTCACAGGAGTATCCTCTGCTCTGTAATAAGAAGATTGAATGATGTACACCTGTGGCTGTTTATTCAACATTTGCATGACAGTATATAAAATTCTTAGCTTGCTTATCTATGCATGCTGATATCACATGATTGCACATTACTGTGTATGTGGGATTTATATATGGCCATTTCTGTGGACCTCAGCAATCTATCTGCCCATGTGACATACATTTGACATTTGCTTAAATGTATTTTGAGTTAGCTTCTACAGTACCCTGTGTGCTTTACACATGCATTTGTGGTGTATCAACTTACATTGTCTTGCTTTTCCCTGATGTGGGTCCAGGTTGTCTACCTCCCTTCCACCTTCATACTTCATTAATATATTTTACAGATATGTTTGCCTTAGTTGCAATTATTGACCATTGTCATGTATTATGTTGTTGACATGGTGAACATGTGCCAAATATATGGCCATTTTACAGATGCGGGACATCTACATACAAGTCACTAGTTATTGCTTGAAATACATCCTTGTTCTTGTTATACCTGTCAACTAACCAGTGTACATTGTTGAAATTCATGTGCATAACCTACTATATATTTTTAAGTTGTAGTGTTAGATTTTTTGCAAAAATTCTTACATGTCATTTGTGTGCATATGTATTGAAAAACAAGCAAAAAAGTCACCAAGCCAAATAACAAAAATCCACGACCAGCAAAGCAAAACAGCAACAAATGATATGTGAAAAGAAACATCCTTTATTTCAGATAGTCCACAAACAAACGTGTCACTGTGCATATGTATTGACCTTGTATGTTCCATTTGGGCCACTGACAAGTCATACATACAATATATGCCAACACCCATGTGTTGCCTTTGCCATGGAATATGTCTGGTATATATTTGCATTCCATTGCACACATTTGAGTTGTGTACCCATTTTGATGCTTTGCTGTGGTACTGCTGTTTGGCACTGTGCTTGTTTGTTTGCATTTCACAAGCATGGTCAGAGGCTTGGTCCTGTCCTCTGCCGGAGTTATCTAGCATTGCTTAATCTGCATTTGGTCATCTGCGATGTTATTTGACTTAACACTTGCACTGCTAACAGACTACTTGGATATGCCTTTATTTATCCAATTTATACTGGGATCCTTATTTATTACCTTACAGCACACACAACTATTGCTATTGGTCATACACATCAAGGTATGACTGACACACAGTTTAAAACATGTTGTAATGTGCTAGTGCATAGTAGATATGTTTTTTCTGCATTTCACCATGGCTGATATGCACCCTCACCTTGTTTCACAACTTTTTCCATTCCTCATGTTGTGCAGTGTGTCGTCTCTATAACTAAGGTCTCCTTACTGTTTTTTTTCCAACCTTGGTCTGTCATGTTTTGTGATATTTATAATATGGGTATACCTGCTGTGATGGCCTTCACCTCCTCTTTCTCTAATGCTACCTTTCTTCTATTAAAAAATAAATAAAAAAGGGGCCTATCCCCACCAAAAATAGAAAATTGTCCATGCCCCTCTGACTATCCCTCAGATTTTCTTATTCATACATCCCTCTTCTGCACCCATAACTCATGTCTGCTTTTCAGTCTCCCACTTTCCTTGGGGGGGGGGGTGTTTACCTGTGTTCCACACATAAGTCCCACACCCATTGTTAGCTAATGTTTGTGGTGATGTGGCCATAACTGCCCTTCGCCTTTATCATTTTTTATTAGAAATTTTATGGATTTCATCAGTATATATAAGTGCAAGCAAGAATGTTTTATTAGTGAATGATTTATTCATAGTTGCCTGTAACTTTACTGGTGAGATTGCTGAACATATGTTTTATGAATGGCATGTAGCTTGCAAGCAAGTATATTTTATTAGAGATATCCATAGTTGTCTCTAATCTTACTGGACAGATTGCTGAAGATATGTATTATGAATGCCATGCAGTTTACATTGGGATAGTTATCATTTTTTTTATAATAATTGAGTTAATTATATTCCATAGTTGTCTAAGCTTAT
This sequence comes from Protopterus annectens, assembly GCF_019279795.1. Taxonomy (NCBI): domain Eukaryota; kingdom Metazoa; phylum Chordata; order Ceratodontiformes; family Protopteridae; genus Protopterus; species Protopterus annectens. The sequence goes on from NC_056729.1 coordinate 988,150,132, forward strand.
TGGAGAGATTCTTGAATTGTGAGACTCTTTCCATAACTTTATTAATGTACATTGCACTTTGACTGTGATTTTTCATTACTTACAGACTGCTTTCAGGTATGTTTATTGTGCCACTGCTACTGAAATACCACCTTGTGCTCTGAGATGTTCAGAGTTCACTGTGGCATATTTACATATTACATTGTTAACTGCTAACTTCGGTACTGACAGGTATAATGGGCTGGATTCTGCAAGCTTTATGGAATCTGGCCCATTGTCTGGTTTTGACACGGCATAGAAATAATCATTATTATTCTGATTATGATTTCTCAAAGTAAAAAGAACAAGACAACGTGTGCTATCATAATTACTAAAAATTATGTGTAATACATAAATACCATGTTCTATAAGCTGAAAACTGTGTATGCATTAAGCAATATATGTTTAGATATTTTGGTACATAAACTGTATTTCTCCATTTTGCAAGAAACATTTTTATAGAAAATTTGCAAAAAAATCATATTTGCCGCCCACTTACATATCCCTGGGTTTCATAGTCCACCCAGAAAAAAATAAAAATGCCAAAGCTATTAAATCTTGTGTGTTAGAGATACGTACAGCTCTTAACAGGTCACAGAGGTCTCTCTCTGTTTTTTTTTTTTCTTTCATCTCGCTCTCTCTTTCTGTTTTTCACACACTCTTTTGTTTACAATTCCTATTTTTTAACTAATACCCATAGTCCACTGCTTGACTGCCTGTATCTCGTTTACAGCACTTCGGCACTCACTCACTCAAATAATTTGCATTTTAGCTTCAAATTCCAATAATTAGCCACAATTCGGTATTCTTTCTTTCAAGGTTACATACTGTGGCTTTCTCAGCCAAACAGTAAATTAACAGTTATACTAATGACAACTTTCTAGAATGGCATTGTCTATTGCCTACTAGTGTCACACTGAGAGCCTTCCACAGACATAGCATTTGATGCAATCTAATTACAGATTGTCCACTGTAATTTACACCCACCAATATGTTAAATTCAACAATAAACCACTGTGTATAACCTCACTTATGTTATTATTGAAAACTGGCCTTCATGATTCACTATAATTAGTAATGTAATATTTTACTTAAATGCTGTGCTTTTGCCTTGTGCCTGTCTTTGAGGTCCCAAGGTATCATCTGGCATTATTCTTCAGCACAAACTTATACTTTCTCAGAGCAATCAACCTAGTTATCAAGTTCTATGATATCTAAAACAACACTAAAAGCTTTGTTTTTTCTGACATACAAAGGAAACATATTTTCTTCTTTGTTAAGTTCAAAATCTCCCTATGTATTTCACAGGACAAACATATACAATTTGAAAACGTAAACTAACAGAGGAAAACTCTAAGCATTATACATATATTGTAAATATTCGCATTTTACACTGTTGGAATTTGTCCACAAGAATGCATTGGAATTTCTGCAAAATAGCTTTATTGATTCCAGCAATACTGGGAGTGCTGCTTTTTCTGTACCCTTGTGGAATGACTATGACCACAAAATGTAATGCCAGCAGTCATCTCTCTATTCAACATCATTACACAGATGTCTTTTTTCACAGGGTATTTTTTTTACTGTGTCATCTCTGCTTTTATAATAATAACATTTATTGAACATCTACAATTTTGTGTGGAAAAGACATAAAATGCAATGATAAACCAGCATATTTCTACTGGGAAATCACTACAGAGATGCAGTTAGGGATTCTCACTTACAAAAATTAAAGACAAAGGTGTGAATGTTAGAGATATTACTTACATAACGTGCTTGTCCGAGAACCACTTAACTCATTGTTTTAAGGGAACCCTTTAAAATGGGATGGCAAAATACTTCACAAGCTAAATGCTGCAAAGCACAGTTTAAAAATGTTTTTAAGGCAATAGGGTAATCAATGTACCTCCAGAAGAAATGAAGTGAAATGTAGGGTAGAAAATCTGTCATACTGTATGTTTCATTAATAACAAGCCTGATGCACTCCCAAAATGTCTGTTAGAGATGATGAAGTGGAATGAATGACATAAATAGAATGCAAGAATTGTACAGCTAACAAATGAGGCACATTCTATCAGGAATGTTGGGAATATGATGTTAGATATTTTTAGCTAAATAGATCGGTGGCCTCAAAACCCTTAGTTATCCTGACAGACAGAAAGAGAGACAGACGATCACCCCCCCCCCATATTCAATCTCTTATAGTCTCTGCCATTTCCTTCAGTTTACTGTGTGTGTCCTCGATGAGTCTACTTCTAAAGCTTGATTGTCAGACAACTGACTTTCAAAATCTCAAGATGAAACACACAAGAGTAAGGAAATACGTGGCCAACTGTAAACTAAATTCATACTGAGGTAAGTAAAACCCACCTAGGTTGGGGCTGCTACACCCCCCACCCCTTAACTAAATATCCCAACTCTGGGGCTGCACTACAGTGGAGGACAGGGCATGTTGGCCAAGTGTTTACTTACCCTAGTAAACAGTCGACATTCGGGTTTCTAAACTTTTGTGCTTTTCATCTCAGGATTTTGAAAGTCGGTCTGACATTTGGCTTTAGAAGTGGATCCGTCCTCAACAAAGTAACGTATTCACAGTAATCAGCAATGTAATTTCATACCTCCTACCTAACAACTAATTTCCTGCCAGGACAGCTTTTGCCTGGGTATTTTTGTGAAAATGCAGTTATGAAACATACCTTTAAACAAACCTAAATCTATTGACAAATGTAGAAGTTTAAGAAAAAAATATATAAACAGGAAAGGTTTCAGCATCCAGACATCTTCATAATGATTGTATTGCTTTTTCATCCAGTCATAAGCCCAATTTTATACTGATCAATAAATCACAAAAAATGTAAAATAAACAGCAATCGATAACTGTGTAACTGTAAGGGTTAGTCTCTGCTATCAGTTTTCGTCTTTTGACCATGCAGATGTGACATTTATTTTGGACTGAACACATTTTTTATTCTTGTTTCATTTTAGAGATGGCTTAATTCAATCAGTTCTGAGCAGATGGAGGGTAATTAACCCCCTTACTTCCGATAGTCCTCTTAGCCAGGAAATCACTTGCTTCCTGCAAGCTTATCTACAAAATCCTCTACTAAAGATACATTTCATAAGAATTTCAATAACTAATAAATTACGTGAGTTACAAAAACAATATAAAATACCAAAGCTTGTTAATAAGCAATGTGTTACACTAGTATCAGAGGTCTGGCTGTAGAGGATTGATTTATACTGCAGATTTATGAAAGAAAAAGTCATTACAGTTGTCAAAAAAATACTAGTTTTATGGTCAAACAAAGAGTTGCAGCTCAAATGGATTTGGGGTATCCTTTAGAGAAATTTTCAGCTGTCCAAGCTGTTTCAAATGATATGCAACAAGGGGAGGTAGCATACAGCTGTTTTGTTATATTATACAAGCTATGCAAGTTATGCATATGATATTTTCCCAATATCTCAAAACAATATTAATTTACAAAAACAATTGCATGAGATGGCAACTACAGGTTTTGACAGTGTGTCCATTAACAATTTGTATAACATGGTACAATTTGTTCACTTGCAGATCACACAGCTTTTATGAAATTATTGCAGTTGTGAAACTATAGCTAACAGTCATAATGGCTTTATCAAAAAGAATTAATATATCAGGATGTTTTCATATTATCCAATAAGTTTTAATGTCATTTGTTTATACTACACCCCCCCCAAAAAATGACAATATCATACTCCATTTTTGCATTAACTATACACACATGGAAAACACCTCACAATTTTCATAACTTTTTTGTGAACATACCTTAATAACTCCACCTCTGTATATTACATGATGATCATTTCAACAGGCATGTTTAATAAATAATATCAACTTGTACGTCTCCATGCTGCCTTAGTTTTAAGTATGTATCTGTACCAAGACTTTAGAAATGAAAGTGTGAAAATATGAGTATGGTTGTTAAAGCAGTGTAGGGAAGTCTTCTTTTAAGATGGGTATACTCTTACAGGATACACAGGAACTTTTAGAAAGCTGTGAGTTAATCTCTGTCAGTGAGTTCTAAATAGAAGAGGGAATAGCTCACTAGTTTTCTACTCATCACTTATTGATTACTGTTATCCATAGAAAAGCATTAGTGCAACCTGGCTATGATAGCATGTGTGTTCTTTTCTTTTTGCCGTGCTTCTGTGCAGCTGAATTGCAAAAAGGGGGTATGCTTTTCCTGGGAAAAAACACATACTTTTAAAATTTTCACTGAGTGGATTTCCTTACAATTTAACTTTTGCAAGTTGATTCTTTACCGAATCAATTGTTTAGGAATACATATGGAGATGCTTAAAAATATGGTATTGATTCATATTTGTATAACATATTTGTCCAACAACTGCATACATCTCTGATTTTTACAAATCAGACAGTGACTATCAGTGCAAGTTTATTCAAGCACTGTGAAAGTTCTCATTTGATACAATGAAGAAGAATATAAATTGCCCATGATTAAAGCTATTGATGTAAATATTAGCATATAACATTGTCAAATGTTCTTACTACCTCAGTTATACCCAACTGACTCTAGCCCACAAACTAATTTTTAACCCCAACACCTGCTCAGCATTTCGCTCCATCCTACAAACCTATATTCCAATCCGAATGCTTAGATCCTCCAGCAGACAGCTTTTAAATGAAACCAAACCCAACAAAACAGCTGGACAAAATCTATACTCCCACAGCATTGCTAAACTATGGAATACCTTCCCTTCCCACATAATGCAAATTGAATGTTTAAAAACCTTTAAATCAACATTAAAACGCCATTACCATAATAACCCCTCTTGCCCCTGCAAAACAAACGAACCACCTTAAACCTGTCCCTTACTTAATGCATGGAACATATCATAAATCATATACTATATTGCATGGTAACTGAATCTCTGTCTTGTATATTTCTGTGCAACTTTTGTATTAATGTAGGCTTTTAACTTGTACTATAATATTTCTAAGCATTTTACATGTATTGTAATATGCTACTTCTAGGTAATTTTCTTGTTAAATTTGTAAAATCTCTACTTTGTATTATTATTTTTTGTGGATCTTTTCTCCCTGGGCCTCCATTAAAAATGGGCTTTGGACTTAGTGGACTTTCCCAATCAATAAATTTCAATAAATAAAATAAATAAATATAATTTATTCTGCAGGGGAAATATTTTTTCTTACTGTGCATCCTAGTTGGTTCATGACAGATTCCTTTCATGCATACGGACTGGTACTCTAGCCTACTGTTTATCCATGGTTCTGAATGGGCTGCTGGCATTTCAAGTTAATCTACCTATGCCAATAAGTCATAAGTTGATATTGTTTGCAAAACATATCAAAATATTTCATGCAGACTATGCTTCACACAGCTAATTGCAGTCTCATTTTTCTTCTCTCTGCAAACCTATTGATGCATTACTTCTTTTGAACACTCAGTTAAACAATTATGCATGCATGCAAATATATTATTAATCATGTTTATATAATTTAGACTTCAAAATGTAAGTATCATTGCAGATGTGTAACTTCCAGCAATACCAGATCTGACCTACAGGTACAGCTGCTGCAGCAGAGAAATTTGGCAGGTAGTTTGGGGCTATACTAAGTAATGAGGTTCATGAACAGAGAATATTATACAATCCCATTAACTGTTCTGGACATAGGGAGACTTTCATCCATTCAATAAGTTGGTGTTGCAAGATACTGAACTGGGTGAACCCTCACTCCCACAAGAGGATGTCATTCTGGAGGTGGGGTGGATCACACAATTCGGTGTAGTGAGAGTGGAATGGATGAGTCTGCTCCCCATTGCTACACCAATTTCTTGGCATCTTTCACAATGTGCTGCAGTGTCAGTGTCTTAGCAGGCAACACAAGTGCTTTTGGTACTGGAAGACCAGACGGTTGTGGGTTTTATTCCAACTGTCAGTGACCGGATTAATTTTCATTTGATGACAATGCTCTGCAGCATTAAGAAGTGGTATGTTAAATCAAGGCCTGAGTTAGAGGTTGCTCAGGTGGATGTAAAAGATTCCATGTCACTTACTGAAAAAAGCAGGGAATTGTCCCCTGGTTAGTAAAACTACGACCTCAGATATCCCTTGAAAGAGGCTATCAGCCTATTGGGACTAAACTGGTCAACAAGTGATAAATAAAGATAACTCAGAAAGTTCTGTTGCTAAGGGAATATAATCATCACAGGGCCAGATAATCATCATAGGGCAAGATTCCAGAATTATTTAATTATGGCATAACACATTACACAGAGCAGTTATTCCATGCCCAAGTCCAAAACAAAGGGCTCCGTCATCCTTATTCACTGTATGCAAGTAAGAACGGGTAGAGCACTATACCCAGTTCCAAAAAAGGAATTATGCTTGTAGTTCTGAAGCACATTGACCTCACCTGTGTACAACCCTGGAAGAACCGATTAGCCCATTGAGTAAAAGTTTTTTTTTTTTTTTTTTTTGGTGATGTAACAGTTACATCAGTATGAAGGACCTGCTACTGCATACAGTAAATGGTAGAAAGACAGATTGCAGTAGCATGTAACACCTTCAGGTGATACATTTCTGCTACTGTGTGGGAACAATGAGGGTTGGCTAAGGACTGTATGCATGAAAAGTTAGGTGAGTGCAAGTCATCCATTAAATTTGACAGAATGTCACATACAAATTAAAATTAGAAACATTTTCCTGGTGGCCTAGTAGCCTTGCATGCCTATCCCCTTCCATTGATGGGAGAAGCATACATGATGGTCATGCTTCCAGGCATACATGCATTCTCCACCCTACATAACACATGGTGTGCAGCTGTGCAGGAAGCCATCTTGACTATGCAGCTCAATATGTATGACAGCTTTGTCTGCAGTAACAGAGATGCAGATAGGTGGCAATTCTATCTGGATTAAGTGGGTCTACAATTTCATAAGTAGGAGCTTACTATTCAGGGAACGGATAATAATATTCATTGAAATAAAGTATCTCACAATCTCACTACCTTGCCCTAGAGGAGTGGAAATCCGAGCCACTGCATCTCTCAGTGCTGCTGCATTGCTGCATGGAACTGCTTTTGGTATACCCCACCAAACTGAGATGATATAATTTCTGATGAGTGGGGATTAATTGGATATTTAGGGTAGTGAGGCAGAGTTGTGAAGGGATTCTGTTACCCCACCTCAAACCTTTTATAATTTGGCTCTATGTGTTATAGAAGCCCTCAAAAATGATTGACTGTTCACTGCTTAACAAATGTCATCACCTAACTGTGACAACAATTAGCAAACAATAGACTGATATTTCAAAACACACATCACAGTAATTATGCAATCACAATCAGGAGAAATAGTAAAATTCATTTGCATCTGTCAAAACATTTCTTGTTTTTTTCAGTATCCCTTCCCCTAATGTCAAATAAAAAAAATTGCAGCACATGGAATCCAAGTGTTGCTGACCTAATATATACCAGTTTATGATAATCTAAAAGATTTCAGTGTTATACCTTCTAATGACACTCAAACATTCAAACATTCATGTTTTCAAAATCCAGCCCAACCCATGTATAGAACATTCTTTCTAAGTTGGGAATATCTACCTTTACTGAGCCCTTCTCTGCTAGTGGAGACATATATATATATATATATATATATATATATATATATATATATATATATATATATATATATATATAAAATATACATATGCATGACTGGCAGCATGGCTATCATGCATGCTTCTTCCATCCAAAAAAGGGAAAGGCATGCAAGGCCACTAGTCCACCAGGAAAATATTTCTAATTTTAAGTGTATTATTTGTATGAGATATTCTGTCAAATTTAAGGAATGACTTGCACACTGTTTTACCTCGCATGCCTGCAGTCCCCAGCTAACCCTAATTGCTTTAACATAGTAACAAAACACTGTCACCTGAATCCGTCTTCCCACCATTCACTGACTACAGAAGTAAATCCCTCATACTGATGTAACTTTCTGTATATGTATATATATATATATATATATATATATATATATATATATGTATCTACTACTGATGATGATGAACTTGCAAACCTTACAAACTTAACAAAAGTGATCTCTGCCTAACATGCAAAGCTATGTCAAACCCAGAGCTGTTGGACATGCTCCACTTAAAGAAATCCCAATCCCTCCGAGCTACACGCTTTAGGGACCTAAACCTTGTCACCGCAATAAACAGAACATTCTGGAGGGGTAGATTCCTGTCCCAGAGTCTTCCCATACTCTGGAATAAACTACCTATCTATATCAAACAAAGATCCTCATTAGCACTCTTTAAGAAAAATATTGATGATTGGATGGGAAATAGGAAATTCACCTCGGGGATCACCTCTGTGGCTCTGCTCAACAGTGGCACAGGAAAATAATTTTCTTGGGTGGCAAAAGCCAGGGTACCTTTTTGGCTGGACTTGTATAGGCCCCAGGGCCGATAGCCTAGTACCTACCTATGAACCTATGAACCTATAAAAGTATCCCCATCCTTGTTCATATTAATACTAGCACTCTATTTTGCTTTTAAGCCTCTAGTGATATGTAAATCGAAGCTGGCTGAATATTAACTAAACACATGTCTCATTAACAGGTAGGAGAAGCCAATGTTTCTTAATAATGGCCCTGATGCCAAGATCATACTTAAGGAAAATTCACTGCCCTTATTAGGATGTAATAAACTTTAGCAATCTCTCACTGTAATTGAAGTGTACTTACCATGTCACTCAGTATCCCCGAGTCCCATACTTTCTCTAGTAACTCTGAATGATTTATTTATTTATTTGACATTTGTTAACTGGTTTAGTCTGGCTGGGCAGCATGCCCTTTTTCAGCAGAGACCCGAGGAGAAAAGCCCCAGATAACATCTACCTACAAAAGGTTGACTAATTTCTTAACTTTCACACAATTTATTCTCCTCTGTACTCAGCTTGGTGCACCTCACAAGATACCACTTATTAATGTCTAAAGACGTACACTACAAAAATTGAATTAATAGTTCCTGCTGACTTTCTTAAGGAAAATACATGTAGTTAGACTATGCCTTGTGCTGTATTTGTATAGCATATAATATCCAAATAATTTATTTGTGGTCTATCCCAGTTTGGTTCACACCTGAAAAAAATAAGTAGTTTCTTTGAGGAATTTTAGAAATTGTTGTAATTCTTTGGTTAAACCCTTCCATGAAAATATCACATAATCAATAAACTGGAAATTACCTTCTGCCAATCTTCTGTGTTGTACAATTACTGTCTCTCCCATCCAGCCATGGCCAGATTGACAAAGGTGTGAGGCATAATGGCTCCCATGACCACCCCAGATATTTGTTGGTATATCTCAGGCACAAAGAAAAATAGTTAAGATTCAATACTTTAATATGAAGCTTGATGAGGACACTGCATGCTTCTGGAACAAATATCATGTTATAATTATTCACTGTTGTGCAGATGTTTCCACCTAATGGAGAAAAAAATACACAAAATGTTTATCTCATATGAGGCAACACGACAGAACTAATGCATCTTCATAAGTTCATAGGCAGGTACTAGGCTATCGGCCCTAGGGCCTATACAAGCCTAGCCAAAAAGGTACCCTGGCTTTCACCACCTAATAAAATTATTTTCCTGTGCCCCTGTCGAGCAGAGCCACAAAGGTGATTTCTGGGGTGAATTTCCTATTTCCCATCCAATCATCAAGATTTTTCTTGAAGAGTGCTAATGAGGATCTTTGTTTGATATAGATAGGTAGTTTGTTCCAGAGTATGGGAAGTCTCGGGGACAGGAATCTATCCCTCAAGCATGTTCTGTTTATTGTGGTGACAAGGTTTAGGTCCCTAGAGTGTGTAGCTTGGAGAGACTGGTATTTCTTTAGGTGGTGCATGTCCAACAGCACTGGGTTTGACATAGCTTTGTATGTTAGGCAAAGATCGCCTCTGAGTAGGCGATATGCGACAGAGTAAAGCTGGAGTTTTTTGAGATGGTCTGCGTTGGGTATCTGTTTGAGGTCGGTAATCCCCTTTGTGAGGTATTTCTGTGGCCTTTCCATTTATTGTAGATGTCTTGTGAGGTACATACCAAAAGAGGTGCTGTACTCTATAATGAGTCTAATGAGTGATGAGTAGAGGGGAACAATGACCTCTTTTTTCCTGGATGAGAAACCTTTTGTGATGAGGTGTGCCACGTAGAAGGATTTCTTAACTACTGTGGCAATGCGATTATCAAAGGAGAGACTACTGTCCACCTGTGTCCCAAAATCTCTTATCACACTTTCAGTGTTAAGTAGACTACCACCTATGTGGTAGCTCATGGGTACAGAGTTTTTACCAAAGGGGATGACAATGCACTTTTTGGCATTGAGCTTGAGGCCATGGCTTTGACACCAGGCATCTGTCTCAGTGAGGCCCTTTTGTAGGATGTTCACATCGTTAGTTTCAGTCATCTGTGAACTTTATTAGCCAAAGACCTTCTGTGTTAGCCTATACTTCAGAAAAGTAGATACCAAATAGGAGAGGACCCAGGACTGAACCCTGTGGTACTCCACTTGTCACTGGTCTGAAGTCGGATTTGGAGTCTGCTACTTTCACAGTGTGGGTTTTGTCAGTGAGCCATTTGGCAACCCATCTTGTGACATAGGGATTTATACCTAGTTTAGTGAGTTTATCTACAATTCCAGAGTGGGGACGGTGTCAAAAGCCTTGGCGAGATCTAGATAGGCTGTGTGAATCACCTTACCCTTGTCTATGGCTTTGGTGACTGCTTCAAAGAAGTCTATCAGGTTTAAGAGACATGATCTGCCTTTTACAAACCCGAACTGGGTGGGGTCCAGAGTTTGGAGATTACCAGTGTCTGTTTATAAGTTCCATGATGATAGGTTCCATGGCCTTGCAGACCAGGCTCTTTAGGCTAATGGGGCGGTAGTTCCCAGGGTCCATGTTGGCTCCCCCTTTGTGGACTGGGATAACCATCTCTGTGCACCATTCAGTGGGCACAAAGCCTGAGGTGAGGCTATGACTGAACATGGTGCTTAGGTGGGGTGCCAGTGTATTCTGTAGTTCATGTAGAATGCAGCCTGGGATGTTGTCAGGTCCCATGGATGCTGTGTTCTTGGCTTTGGACAGTGTTGTTTTTACCTGTGCAGCCGTGAGTACAGGAAATGTGCATTCTTCCGGTATAGAGATGGGCCCTTCAGGGCGTGAGGGGAGGGTAAAGTTAGCACTGAATATATCTGCCAGGTTGTTGGCAATATCAGTTGGTTCTGTATATGTTGTGCCATTGTGCTGTAACTCGGAGCAGATCTGAGTGTTGCCATTGAGATTCTTGACATAGCTATAGAATGCTCTGTGGTTGTCTTTAGAATCAGTGGCAATTTTGTTTTCATAACTAGCTTTGGAGGATTTTATGAGGGATCTCAGCTTCTTACTGAGGCTGACCAGGGAGTTTCTCCAATCATGGGACTTTACTCTTTTTTGCAACAGTTTCTTTCTTCTGTTGTACAGTTTGTTTATGGCAGGGGACCACCAGATTGGCTTCCTTTTTTTTGGAGGATAGCATCTTGGTTCTGTTAGAGATAGCATGATCCATGCACTTGTGTAAGTGCTTATAAAGTACATTTGTGCAGGATTCAGCAGTCATACCTCTATTGTCCATCCGCATGGGTGTCGGGAAGTTTGTCACTGGATGTCTAGGCTGATTAGCTTGTGGTCAGATCTGACAAATGAGGAATTGACCTCTGGTGTGGAACACCGGTTGCCCATGTTGTTAATGACCAGGTCTAGGATATTGCTGCCCCTGGTGGGGGTGTGGATAAGTTGATCCAAGGTGTTGGAATTTATGAATTCCAGAAAACGTTGAGCAAAAGAGTTGGTACACGAGTAGTTTTACCAGTTAATGGTAGGGTAGCTGAAATCACCCATTACTAGGGTGTTTGGTTGTACCCTAATATTTTCCAGTGTATCAAGAAATGAGGAGTGGGAATCCTGGGGCTTGCTGGGGGATCTGCAGCAAGTTACAATTTGGATTGCTGTCTTTCCCAGAGTTAGTTGCACTTGGATAATCTCAGATGCATTATGCTGAGCAACTAGTCTGGAAGTGTGGATATCCTTAATGAATATGGAGACGCATCTGCCTTTAGTGTTTTGGTCCAGGTTAGGTGGCCAAAAGATGTGGTATGAATTATAGCCTGGTAATGCAGGGGTGCTGTCTGGAGCCTTGATCCAGGTCTCTGTCACTGCACAGATGTCAATGTTCTCCATTTTAAGGAGTGCCTCGAGTGAATGCATTTTGAAGTATAGACTTCTAGCATTGAGCAGTATTACCCTCAGATTTTGCTTGCTTGTACCTGTTATGGTGGTGAATTTTTCATTTGAACTTTGCCTAAAAAGGCACTATACAGGTGGCAAGAGCCTTAGCCAGTATCCGGAATCCCAAGGGTGACAGGTGCAGGCCATCTCTGGCAAAGCATCGTGGTCTGTCGGTCATGTCATCCCAGGCAGACAGATACTGGATCCCCTTAGAATGACACCAGCAGCTTAGCCAGTTGTTGAAGTCAATCATTTTGTCCTTGTACTGTGGTATCATTCTGGGTGATGGCAGGATGCTACTCAGGGCTAGGGTCATACCTGGCTGGGCTACAAGATCAGAGAGCTCCTCCGTGTCTCTTTTCATGTATTCCAGGTAAGTACTTCTCAGGTCATTCACACCAACATGGACAATGACAGAGTCATATTTGTAGTTGCTGTGGCGTGACCTGAGTGCATGCGTTATGTGGCGGATCTTGGCACCTGACTGGCAGGTGAATGGAACATCAGTGTATGACTAGAGTGTTGGGTATGTTGTTTTGCCTTATGGGCTGTGGTTGAGTGACACACTGAGTCTGTGGGCTATGTGTCATTTGGGTTGTGTTGGGGGGGTGGAGGTTGCTTGCATTTCTGCTTTGGAGGTCTTTGTTGCTTTAGTAGATTTTTATTGAGAGCCTCCACGAATGTAGGTGTGTGTTTTGTGTTGCTGTGTGTGTGTTTTGGTGGTGTAGGTTTTGAGGGACTATGTGATGAGTGCGGTGTGGTGCAAGTGTTTATCTTCTCCTCTTGACTGTCTAGTCTAATCTTGGGTGAAGAGAGCGTTGCTTCCAGTCTGGCTATATAAGTGCATCTCTCACAAGTTGTAATGTTGGGTGGTAGGAGGAGAGGATTGTCTGTGTACATGAGGCAATTGCTGCATTGCCCCAAGATGCCCATATTCATCAGGTATACAGGAGAAAACACTGGGAGCTGACCCTGTTTTCTGGTAAAACAGTCAGAAAAGCAGAGTACCTGAAATGGTATTTTTTCATATATAATTATTTTCTTTAATTGGTTTATACCTATAATAGCAGAGCATGCAGTGACCCCACTTTTGCATGTGTGAATTAAGTAAAATGACTATAATTTTGGTTAGAACTAGAAAGTATAGGGCTGTACTGTAGGGGCCATATGAAAGGGAAAATAACTTCTTATAGTTTTGTAAATGCAATACAGCACAATACAAAAACTGCAAACTAGAAATTAATGTATTAATTGCAATATGCATTCTTGTCCCAGTTATGTCATGTAAAAAGTTACATGACTGAAGTTTTGACATTTTTTCACACTTAATATTGTTTAGTTCATTCTCTTTACTAAGCAGATCCCACTAGGCCAATGGCCTTTTTCCAGTAAAGATGCTGATTTATTTACTTAATAATGTGGAGATCTTACCCAGGTTGCTAGAGAAACCCTACTTTTTTGATTATTGCCATGTGAGCTTTAATATCCACTTGAAATATCCCCATCCCGTACATACAAGGCCTCAGCTTAATGTTTCTTCAAAAAGGATAATTGATAGGTCATCAGCACCCCATTATAATGCCTTGTGGCATCAGTATTGGAAAATGAATCCATGCACCTGGTTTAGGAATACATCCCATTGAATTCTGATCCCATTGCTTTCTGATCTTCCTGACATCAAGGCTGATGATTCTTCTCACTTTATAGATACTCAGTATGAAATGGTTTGCTGTCTTTTTTATACATTTTCAGCAGGATTCAATAAAGCCTACACAGTTGTTTTCCAGAGTGTGCATGTTGCTACACAATGCTCACACAGGTGTGAAAACTTTTAGATTCACTAAGCAGCATGTAGAGATATGCACCCCTGCACAAACAAGGTAACACCATGGCATGCTAATTACAGCACAAGCAGATGAATTACATGCTAATTAATCAATCTATATGGCGGAGCTATTCAACAAGCTATAAAACAACCGTGTAGACTATATGCTGGTGTTGCCTGTGAATTTCAAAACATTTGGAATACAGCCATGGAAAGGAGTTTACATGGACAGAATAAAAAGTAAAAGGTGTGAGATTTGTACAGAACTGACCTTAATATGTCACAGCATTAGATACAGGCTGGATGCAACAAAATGAGTGTAACAATAGCATCATAATAATTTTTTGTGCCTTAACAGAAATGCTGTTGTTCTCCCACACCCCCAAATGAACAGTACCCCTGTAAGTAATGCCGAAAAATGAAAGTGTAAAAGTGTGTGCTAATCAAAATAAATATAAAAACCATTAAACAGACTATTTATAGTTCCATATCAGCATATGCAATATATAGCTGACGAAATGCAGGCATATCATCTAAAAATCAGTAGTCCCTGTCCAGATACATCCCAAAGTAATATCTTCTCTTCTGTGTTCAACAATTTCCCTAGCTACATGGTTGCCATCTGGTGTAGATTCAGGGCTGTCAGCATGATGAAGATGCAAGTGAGGTCTGAACTCATTAGAATTGCTGAATCCCAGAAAATTGGATCTGTGTAGGGATATAAACATAGTCCAGTCACTCCTTCAGTGTTTGTGTTTAATGGATGGCAACTGTGAATGCTTACATCAGGTGGGTGTGTCAGGTCAGACTTACAAAGTGTTACATGTAAGTCTGCTGAGGTTGGAAATGCAAGTAAGCAGTTCACAATTCACAAGTTTTGTTTCATTAACATCAAACCTCCTCTTCATTTGTGAGCAAATTGTGGTTTCTCTGTCAGTTTTTTTATTATTATTATTTTATTATTTTTTAGCAATTGTTTGTGCAATGCAGTGCTTGGTGCAATCACAGGTAACAGAGGAATGATTGGAAGGTTTGGATGTGCTTATCTTGTTTGTATGGTGTTGTGCGATGGACAAAAAGGAAACCTTAAGAATGACATAAGGGAATGTCATGTAACCATTCCAGTGGCAGCATTGCTAAAGTATGCCAGTTAGTAGTAAGTCTGTGGAATACATCTGCTACTTAACTGACTATGTGGCAGCACGTGTTAACGCAGTTATTGCAGTGATACATTTCTTTTTGGGGCCAGATAGTACTGGGTTGAAAGACAACTAAAACTAACACTTTAAGTACTTTCATATTACCATTGCTGCATGTTGGTACATGATGCACACCATTGCACAATAATACATTAAAGAAAAGAAATGAGGAAGATAAGACAGTAATAAAATGGGGAGCAAGCAGGGGAAGAACAAATGGAAAGCAATATAGGAATGTACAGGAAGGGGTTATGAAAGAACCATAGCTTTCCATTTCTTCAACAGTAAAAACGATAATATATGCAGAATATTAGCTAAATTTGGACTTGCACCTCCAGAGACAGGGGTGACCACAACACAATCTTGTTGTACAGGCAAATGGACTTAATCCAGTGTGTCAAGAAGGCACATGTGCCAAATGGAGAGCTATGTATGACACATTTTTTTTTTTTTTGTGGGAGATGTGCCCATTCTTTTTTTTTTTTTTGAGAGGGAGAGGAATGTTGGGCAAGGGATGTAGGTATGTCTGCGTTTGATAAGTTGAATAGGTGAGTTGCAGACAAACAAGGCAAACATGACAAAACACAGGGACAGTGATGGACACAAGAGGTCGGTAGACACCATGGATGGGATGAGGGTCAGGACGTCCAGAAACAATGCTCATCAAGCTGGGTAACAGTGAGGATCAAATCCTCATGCAATGGAATGTCATCACTGTCACTTCATTCCACCACTGGCTGGAGCACTTGATGTCTCCTTCTCCTCCTCCTGGTCCTACATAAAATCTGGGACAGCTTCCCCTCTTTCCAATATAGGCCTGCACTAACAGTGCAGTACAAAACCCTACACACCATACCTTGAGTTCAGCACAAGTGATAAACTCACCACCTCTGTCAGTACTGGGCTATCTATCTGAGGGTGCAGGTATTGCAGGGACAGCAGAGGTGGTGCTGCCAGTTTGGCTTCCAGACATGATAGGCAATGTGCCAGGGTTGATGGAGTCAGGGCAGGCAGATCCTGTGAGGCAGGCCTACTCTGTTTTGCCGTGGAGGATTTTGTGATGTGATACACATGGATGGCATGGACATATTTTGCATTTTGACGACACATAATATTATAAAACAAACAAGCAAAAAAATAGAATGAGCTAACAATTGGGGTCAGGAAAAAAAAGAGATAATATTAGTACGTTCATATGTAACATACAATGCACTAATACAATTATTTGACTCTATTATCTTAATCTTTACTCTTAAGACTACCATCCCCTAACAGATAATTATTACTTTTAAGACTACCAGCTCCTAACATATGCACATTACACTACAGATTTCAGCAAGTATATGCTTGTTCCAATTATACAGTTACAGTTTACAGCAGGGCATGTGTACCACTGGTATAGAGCTTTTACTTTATACCTTTAAGTTACAAATAATTGAAGAATTAACAGCACTATAGAGTTAGGAAGTGTGGTATTTGCAACCACCACCTCTGACTAAAGTCTAACATTGTATTCTTGGTTTGTGCTATAAACTAATCCATGCACACTTATTTTTACAGTTGAGATATGCATGTTCAACTTAATACAACTGTATAAAATATGAAACAAGCTATATTTAACTTTTAAAGCTACAATAACACTACTCTTTTGCTGCATAAATACCATATTCCTCCCTCACCCTTGCAAATCTAGTGCCATGGGTCTTAATACTGTACTCCCATTCCATGGCAGCTGTGGAAAAAAAAGAACAGAATAGAATGCAATTATGAATAACAGTCTTGCCTATATTCAGCTTTCAAGCCTTACAAGTAGTTAATGTAGTTAATACTTGCACATCTGTGGGATGTCCTCCATCCTAAATTCCTTGCTCCAAGCATTGAGGTTACCCTTCTTCTCCTCCATAGGTCATTGTAGTGATGCCTACATTGGTCACCAGTGTAAGAGATGCTGGTGGCACTGGTTACAGCCCAGGCCAAACTATGCCATGTTTCTGACTTATACTGGAACCCAGAATAGTCCCCTTGTAGAAACTTGGCAATGTGGTATTTCACTAGGAGTCCGACAAAAATCTTGGACTCCTGAGTACCCCATCCACACCCTCTCCATGAATGCCTGCCATGTCCATCATGGATTAAAAGCAATGGTGAATGATGGTTTTCCACCAATTCCAGTTATTGCATTTACTGGGAGTGTGCACACTCTTTGAAAATGTTGCACACCACTTACCATCATGCAAACCCGGTGCTTGGGAGTGTGCACTGTCATGCAATGTGTTTGGGCGATGGTAAGTGGTGTGCAACAGTGGCAAACATTGCAGTTTTATGGTTATTTGATGTACAGGCAGTTATGTATAGTGTTTGACAAATGTGAAGGTCATAGCAGTCCAGAGAGCCAATATATGCTTACAGGAATATAGTACACAGTATACCCACAGTCTGAAATTTCATACTAAATGAGATAATACATTGATAAATAAATGAATGAATAAATAAATAAACAACTGACATAATATTACTGTCTCCACGCTCATACATATAATTAATATCATGTACATAATGTCAAGTGTTATATGTGACAGTGACTATAATGGGAAGTAGAACAACAATAACATTTTATGGAATATGCTGTAGTTGAACTCAGTACATGCATATGGCAGTCCTACTTTACCATCTGTTGCCACAAAAGAGTTGAAATAACAGCTGTTCATGTTTCAGTTCATTGCTTTAAACTGCAATGGCACAACAGGGAAAAAATGTTGCACACGCTGTACTAGAACCCAGAGTTATCTGTACTCCTGCCCTACACTTATACCTGCTGCCACAGACAATAGCATTGATTGAATGCATCTGACTTCTA
Source organism: Protopterus annectens (assembly GCF_019279795.1). Taxonomy (NCBI): domain Eukaryota; kingdom Metazoa; phylum Chordata; order Ceratodontiformes; family Protopteridae; genus Protopterus; species Protopterus annectens. The sequence goes on from NC_056729.1 coordinate 988,168,385, forward strand.
TTTTTGGTTGTCTGCTTTGTGGGTTGTCTAATTATCCACTTTGCGTGCTTCCGCACTTTGTGCCAATGAGATAAGAACAGCCCAGCCTGACATTCTATTTCTCCGGTTGCTGTGTTTGCACTAAGTGGTGCATCACTCAAACAGTGGCCAAAAAAGGGAGAAATAGTTAAAATAAAGAAAACCTATCTATGACATACACTGTAGAAAATGTTAGTACACATGAGATATTTCTACACAAGTATGAATTCCAACTCTTACTCCAATACATCTTCAGAAAACAAGATGGATGCCTTATCCATCTTTGTCACAGAAAAAGCTTTTCTGAAAAGAACTGAATTCACTATTCATACAAGCAAATGCAGCAGAATGTACACCAACATCAAACCATAAACTGTTATTTGTACATTTATTAAATTCGTTATATTTGGACATAGTGCACTTTTTGATCACACAACCTGTTATGACTATTTCTTGCAAATATACAGCTCTGTCTCACCATTCTGTGTTTCTTGGTCATTCATCAGTTAACTGACCAGTTCTCTGACACATGCAGTGTGTAAGCCATTCTATATCATTGGCCTTAAAATGTGTGAGGATATTAATTGTGAATAACATGATATGCAGCTGCCAACAACTGAAGGACAGGTTGAATGGCAGAAAAAAGCATAGAATGCTCTTTTTTTGAGGGGGTGCAAAAGTGAGTCATGCTTATGGCACAAACAAGGGTATACTGTTCTTGTGGGGGAACAAACATGAATTACTGTTATGGCAAAAACAATTATAGACTGTTCTTTTGGGGTAAGCAATGGTGAGTTACTGTTATGGCACAAACAAGGATGGACTGTTCTTTTTTTTTGGGGGGGGGCAAAGGTGAGTTACTTCTCTGGTACAAACAAAGATATGTTACTTTTGTTACTTTCCTTGTTTTGCATCCTGCCTGTTTAATCTTGTGAAGGCTGTACAGTCAGAAACTGCAATATGTATCATTGCATTCTACCTTCTCTCTTTAATGATTTTCTATTACAAATGTATGGTGCTATACTGAGGCCATGAAGTGAACATCAGTACTTTTAAGAGATGTGACCATGTGTATCTTTGATGCCTGAGGCGTACTACTTACTAATGGACACAAATAAGTCAAATAAGTTTCTACTGCTACATCTTAAGGTAATGTCTGTACATAACACCCACCTTTTACTTGCTTACTATACTAAGTGATGAAATATGAGGATATATCATAATATTTAAACAATACACTCCAGATTGAGGACTTACCTTGTAAATGCAGCAGTTGCCACAGTGTTTGTTAGGGGTTGACTCCATCTGATGTGAGCAGTACACAGATAATAGATGGGGAGGTAAAGGTTGTGCGGGTTGCTGGCATCAGTGCTACTTTAAGTATTATCATTAATCCTGGCAAACTGCCATACCATTTCTCTATACTCAAGTGCATTTTTAAAATTGGCACCCCTTTTATCAATTTCAACTCTATCAATTATAAAAAATAAAAACCTTTTAACATTTTCAAAATATTAATGATGCCTGTTCTATTTTGAGTATTCTAAGGCTTAGGGCACACAAAATTTAATACATGAGTTAAGTGGTTCTGTTTTTTATTTATTTGCATTTTTAGTCCATATAAGATACATATTTTTTATAAGTACTATATTGTTTTTAGGGTTATTTAAGTACATTCGTATTACTAATTGATATATTTTAGGGTGGAATGTACATAGGAAGTAATGAATATTTAACATTTTGTAACTTATTTTTTCAGATTTTGTGTTTTGTTGTTTTAAACAGAACTGGTATATTGTCCATATTTTTTAGTTAGATGTTGATCATGTCATCTTTTAATTAGTATATAATGTACTCTTTTAGTGAGACTTTATTCTGATGAAGCCCAAGTTATGTAACAGGGGAAAGTCCTTAGTCTCTTGTTTTATAGTATTGTTTTTGTAATAAATGCATGTGTTTACGTGAGCACAAACTGACAGTGGTGATTTTTTATTTTAATTTATCAGTTATGTTTCATACACTAAGTGACTCTTGGTGTATTTGGTACAATCACTAGTGAGTTGTAAATGCTATCCCTATTTTGCCTATATGAGATGAAATTCAGTGATAACTACTACTGTGTGGTAGCAATTGAACAATTTATGGAAACCATCAGAAAGCCTCATTATCCATAATCATAGCACAGACAGTACAAGGTAACCAGACATAAACCCTAATATAGTCTTATTGAGGTACTATTTATAGCACATGTAAGCATCAATGAATAAATATCCATACCATAACTAGAACAACATGCTACATAGCAACATATGGAAACTGTCAGAATACATTAGTTTCAGTAAGTATTCCATAGACTGTTCTGAGTTGACAGCAATATATATGGATGCTTCGTTTGTTCATCCTTATATACTGTTCATTGGTGCTCTTTACATTTATCTGTACAGGTTCATATGCTGAATCCCTTCTATTTAGTGACGCATATGTCCCCATCTAAATCCATACAGGTCTATCCTACACCTCACCAGTAAGTAACATACATTTTTTTGTATTACAGACAATTTTCCCTAAGGAAAGAAACATATCCTGCTACAGCAATGCTAATGGGTGCAATATTACCTTTGCAGCTACCTGTGAGCTAGATATACCTGAAATTAAGACCAGCTATATGTACACAGCTTTTAGGTCCCATATGCACCATACATGATTAATGAGGCTCATTAGCATGAAGGTTTTGAAATCCCATTTGCACACGTCCACTTAAGTTCTTGAAATTTGGTGCATCAACCAATAGCTCAGCATAACGGGAAGGTGCTCTGTGCAAATACCAAATAGGTATCGTAAAATGTGTCCCTATGAAGCACATGGCCATTACTCTCCAATAATCTGATGCCATCCTGTAAGCACCACTTTTAAATTGTGATTTTGATACATTTAAGGATTAGGCCATTGCTACCTGAAAATTGAATGGGACCTCAGCAAGCAATTTTTGGACGTTTGATATCAGCATATCATCATCAACATTCCCACTACAAGGTGGCTTTGATGTGCCTGGACACCCAGTTGGACCAAGGAGGAGACTATCCAGATGGTGGTCGTCTACACTCGAGCAGAGCATTGTATGCGAGCCAGACCATGCAACTTCCAATGATAACATCTTGAACCAGATTGAGAGGGTGCACCAATGTTGCACTAGAATCTACTAGACTGGGGAGCAGGTATACCACCATTACAATGACTGCATCAGAGGGACACTGAGGATCTTCACTGGAGGACCACTGAGGTATGGAGACAGCCAGCAGATGCCTACAGTAAGTGTCATAATCCTAAGTTTACCTTTACGTTCCAATGGAAATCACATGTATAGCTGTGATCCTATATGTTCAACATATATCTTTTAAACTGATTACTTAGCTGTTCTGGCAATTAGCTCATCTGCGTAATCAAAAAGGCAAAGTGACTGCTCTCCCTGTAATTAGAGGTTCAATTCCTGTGGTGGTTATTTCTTTAATGTTGTTTATAATGAGCAGACTATTGACCATTAGACTTGTTTGTTTTCCAACTTATACAGTACACACTTTTATGCATCCAATATGATAGTGTGTCACTGATGCCTATAGCACGTAGTCCACTGATAATTACATATTTCTTTGTTATCTATAATGCTCTCAGACTATCAGGCAGTATTCTTCTGTATGTGTGAATACTGAGTCATACAGATATCCCTTTGTCAACTCTGCTTTACAAAATGAACACCACTGTTAAATACTTGTTTGTGGAGCACATTAACTTAAGACCACTGCAGGTCCGAATGTCTACATATGTTGTATGTTATAAAACCTGATGCTATTGAGAAATTGTATGGAGTATGAAGGCCTATAGCATTTATGTGTCATATGGTTGCATATTTCTCCATTATCTGTAGCAATACGGTTATATACATCCAATTGCAGTTTAAGAAGGAAAGAATTACGAAGTGTGCTAGCTCAGCCTCTAAAGCAAGAGGCCAATATACACATATTATGGCTACTTCTAGGTTCAAATCCATGTAGGGATACCTTTCATTAAACCTTGATATGTTTGTCTCTGCAAACATTTTTGAAAATGCTTGTATAGATTGATAGCTGCTAGCTGATGTTTATAGGTATATTGTACATGCTTATGACTACATCACTTATTTGTCAGATTTCTATGAGTATCTCCATTACTGGCAATTTTTTTTTGGCAACAGCAGCTATTTTAATACAGTTTTATATGTAAAGCTTTGACCACAGTGGGATAGCTCTTTACAGCTGGAGCATACATCTCAACCAATCATGGAATAATTCAGAAATAATCAGTGACAATCAGGGAAATGTTTACTATGTTACTACTATTAATGTGGAATACAATAATATTGGCAAAGTGAATGCATCACATAACTCTATCATTCTTTATTAAGTACAATTCACTACCCTTCCCCTACTGTTATATGGAGGGAGTGAGATGGGCATATATACAGTTTAACTCTAAAACAGGGACATCCCTGAATATCAGGAACATTTGTGATGCATAAATTCTGATGTAACAATGTTTATATTTTCTACCTTCCTACCTAAACTACATTTTGAATGTGATGAACAGGAAATCATGTGTAGTTGTCTGTTAAAAGCAGCTATGTGTTGTATGACAATGTTCCACAGTCTGAGCTATGAAATGTTACAGTTGTTTTTTTTTTCTTTTTTTATGACCTTGTGCTGACATGCAATCAGGCTTCCATGTTTTAGTTTACAAATGCCCAGCACATAGGGAAAGTTGAACTGCAGTTTAACCATCTTGTAATGTGGAAGCCCTGCCCCTGATCCATGTTATGACTCAATTCCTGCACAGTCACACCTCTGATATGTTTAACTGCAGTTGCTCCAGACAATCACAGCCAGGATGGATTAGCTAGGCAAGTAGACGTCAGAGTTACAGTGTCAACAGAGCAGACAGTTGCAAGTTTGAATCACAGATTGTTCAGTCAGTATTCCAGTGTGTGATACAGCAAAATTGATTATGTTGATTCTATAATGTTATTTAATGTAAAAGTTAGAGAACATAAGCTGCAAATTGTATTCACTTGTTATTTTACACATTCCTAGTCTTTGCCATTCATATATGATTTTTACTTTGTACAGGTGATAAACAATGAGCAAGCAACAGAGATTTGTGCATCAAGCAGATGCATAGGCTGGAGGACCAGTGTAAGGAGAGAGGTATATGTTATGCATTTTCACATTTTTTTTACCTAGAGTAGATCTGAACATTGTTAGAGGACTGACTTTGTTTGTATTTCCATGCATACTACTACTAATGCAAAACTAACCAGTATGCATCGGTAAAGTAATTGCAATGTTCATACTATCCCTGAGATTATCAGTACATATTTCACACAAAAATGTTTACAAATGAGTTAGGAGCAGGCCTTGTTTACTGAGGGTAATGTGAATTGCACATCACAACCTAGACAACAGTCAGTTGGCATAGTGCTTCACTGTGATGTTTTACTTATGTGTTAATAGTATTTTGTTTGTTGTTTATATATGAGGTATTTGTACTCGGGTTTGGCTCTATGTCTTAGTGGCTGTTCTGTTTTGCATTGCTTGCTTACTCATACTGCTGTTGGCAGGTTATGTTTGACATGTGATTCAGTTTGTTAAGGGAAATGCTTCTATCTATAAGACTGTTGATGCCCTATAGCACACGTATATCCTTTGGTTAGTTTGAGTTGTACACATAACCATTCCTGTTCATTATTTACATCTGCATGTTACATAATCACTGATTAGCATTACTCTGTTTGCATTTTGTAGTAGTGTATGTAGTAATGGCAAATGTATACATGGCATTGGTACATTAGTAGATAAAACTATTTCTAAGACATCATCTACATAGCTTATGTTTTTTTTTTTAATTTCATATGCTATTACTGTGTTTATGATTGTCCATTTTAGAATGTTGTTCTGTTGCATCAACCAATGGCCATGTTGCTTTGCTCATCTTATTTGTGTATAACTTGTATACTTCCCATTGAATTGCCATCTCACATAACCTTATTATACAAATATGTAAATCGAAAACTGTTTACATGACTCATTACTTGCACATACACCCTGGTTACAGTTGTGTATGATTCACATATTCACAAACTGACATACATGTTTGCACATGCACCCTGGTTACAGTTGTGTATGATTCACATATTCACAAACTGACATACATGTTACACATACAGTAATTGTGTAATGGTATGCTATTGTTTTGATATTCTGTGATGGATACAGTGGCCTTGATATTGGCCTCTATTGAAATTATCTATACCTATAGGTAATAGTGTCTAGCGAATGTGTCATGTATGGAGATCCATCTGCTAGTTGTACTTGTTTTTATTTTGCTTCTTATACCTAATCTTTTTAGGCTATATCAGCTGATGATGTGGTTTTGATTAAAACTGTAATGTATAGTTATATACCTTTCTTCCCATATACATTAAATGTTGAAGCAAAACACTCAATGGAGTAAATACCTCTCCAAATAAATGGTATGAGAAAAATAACTAACAAAAAGCTTTTGGTAGAAGCAACCATGCAAAACTATGATTATGTCGTTTAAAAACGTTCGAAACCAGTCAGCGATAAAAAGTAAATCACTTTAACCAAAAGTTCAAAAGCTTTGTTGCCCCTTGCTTGTTAATGCACTTACAGCTAGTCCTGCCACAAATTAACAAATGACAAAAATGGTCTGAGAACCGACACATTCCACCACAGCAAGAGATTGTGTGTGGCTGGCATATAGTAATCCAAGGAAAATAAGATTCACTGTCACACTTGACAGGAACAGTCAAGAGAGTACTACAGACATCCAGCACATTCATAATATGAAGAATAAAAATCTTCATATTAGAGTCAAATTTGTTATATACTACATTCATTCAAAACACCAGATCACTGAATTTTTACGTCCTTCATGGACTGCAAGAACTCTTTGTACTCGTCTGGATGGTATCATTTGTATAACTCAATCTTCCTCCAGATCTGTTTTGGAATATCTTGATAGTAATTCTTCTCATCTCGAGCCATTTTCTTGTAGTTCTCACCATAGTTCTCGATCATGTAATGGACATACTGAATCATGTCTTCAGATAATGTAGTCTTCTTCTTCTCTGGAAGGGAGGCTGCTGACTCTAATTCACGTATAACATAAGGCTTCTTGATGAATTTGTTTGCTGCCTCTGTTCAATCAACCTCCATCTCAGATGCCTTCTGTTCTTGAATGCCAGTGACCTTGTTTGGGTCTACTGCAAGTTCCATCTCTGCCAGGTTCTGAGCTACTGTTTTCTTGTCATCCCAAGCTCTTCTGATATGGGAACATTTGATTTGTGGAGCAGTTTTTCTCTTACTCCCCCTTTTCAACTTTTTCCTATCAACATTATAACGAAAAGTATTTCTCTCCTTTTTACTCTTCACTTTCGGCATCCTGCTACAGTCCAATACAAGCCTGGAAAAATAGATGCAAGGAAGAACTACCACAATCACAGAAATAAAAGAAAAAAAAAGACAAGGGGAAAAACTTTTGGTCTGATGAAGCAAGTGTGAAAGTGCTTACCCGTGTACACCATTAAAGTGATTTACTTTTTATCGCTGACTGGTTTCGAACGTTATTGAACTACATATTCATAGGTTTGCATGGTTGCCTCTACCAAACGTTTTCTTCTCATATATCGAGGTCATGTTGAAGGTATAGTAGTTAATACCTGTTACATTGTTTTATGCCCAAAACAGTTTGTTTCATAACAGCCATGTTTAGCACAGGAATGTCAAGCCTGACAGATATGTGGTTTTCATAGTTATAGTTTAAATTTGTGACCTACCTTTCACATGGTGATAGACATATCAAATGTTTTCTGCCTGTGCATTGTGTCACACTGGGTATGTTATGTACTCGTATAGCTACAAGTATGCATATTATGTACTTTTTTCTTGTCATGTGATTCGCCTTGACAAAGCATGGGATGCTTACCCATCAGGTGCCAGAGACAAGCACATGCCCAACCACTGCCAAAGTCTTCAGATGACAATGATCACTATGTTGGAGATGATGATGATAAGGAGGAAGAACATGCCATCATTCCCTGCTGTACCCCAGAGGAGATGCTGCCCGCCATCACCAGCAGATGACTACTGGGACCAGATCTGGAAAGTGATGACTGATGTCTTTCAAACACAGATGAGGGACCTGATGGGGAATTTCTCTTAGGATATGGCATGGGTAATGCAAACCTCATTCAGGGAAATAGCACAAGAGATCATGAACCCTTTGGACCATTAGTATTATCTGTGTGATCCACTTGTGTACTGCTGCCATGTGGTGTTTTCCATATAAGTAACTAGACTGTATAGGCACACATATGCATGCATAACATATTGCTACCATGCTTATGTTATACATGGCCAAACATACACTTCAGATATCATGTGGCATTTCACATTATGTTGCACCTGGTGCATGACACATGTTACCACATTAGGCATGCCATCATCATGTTGATATCCATGAGTTTCTGCACTTGATGCATATATTCATATATTGCTCTATGCGGGCAGGTGTGGTACTCATTAAGTTGTATATGTGTGCGTGTGTGTGTGTGTGTGTGTGTGTGTGTGTGTGTGTGTGTGTGTGTGTGTGTGTGTGTGTGTGTGTGTGTTTGCGTACTTGTATTCATGCAGTGCAACTTATTGTTATTATGACCAATGCAATGTGGCCCTGTATGGGGTAGTTATCAATTTTGCAGTTAACATGCTCTTACTGATGCAAGAGTTCCACTGTATGCCTGTGTGGAATTGACAGCAACTTACAGACAACATTTTGCCCATACTTCACAACTAACAGATTGAAATGGGTATAATTTGTGGGTCACCATGTCATGTATGTTCAACAGTAGGGCATGTCTTTGCCCCTGTGCTTTGTATGACACTTGTCCTGCTGTCAAACTGCACTGGCATACTGGCTTTGTGTGTGGCATGTAATGGCAATGATGATGCCATGTTGTATCATATAACTGTGTCTGCTATACATGGACAGTCCTACTTTACAGAATGCATAGATCACCACTGTACCCTTCATGTATACACCGTGGTATTGCTGATTTATATAGCAACACTAAAACATGCCTTCTTTGGCCCATGTTACATTTCCACATGCATTTCTTATTCACACACATGCCCATATTTTGGGAAATGGTGTACATATGCACTGATTTATGTCCATGTCTCTGCACATATTCCAATCAATACAGAAACCCGAGTGAATCTTGGGACTGTGAACAGTCACTGAATCCATGTTCACATGCTGTATTGTTGTTCATAGGACTGTCCTTTTCACGGGTATACCTATGGTCAGTGATGGGTCTACTTGTCTACTTTCAAATCCCGACTCCCATATCAGCGACTGTTAAAAGCCCAAGATGAAAATCACAAAAATGCAGAAACCCGAATGTTGACTTTTTACTGTGGTAAGTAAATCCTTGCCCAAATGTAAACAGAACTCACACTGAGGTAAATAAAACCCAACTAGATGGACGGCTGTGACCCCCATACCCCATCAACTATATATACCAACTCTGGGATCACACTACAGTGGAGAAAAAGGCATATTGGGCAAGTGTTTACTTACCCTAGTAAAAAGTTGATGTTTGGGTTTCTGCAGTTTCATGATTTTCATCATGGTCTTTTAACAGTCAGTCATATGAATAAGCAAATAAGAGCACTAGTGAAATCTTCCAAAGCAAACTTTGAGTCCAAATTGGCCATATCTACTAGAGACAGTCATAAGGCCTTCTTCATATATGTCCATAACCTCAAAGGAAGCACCCAGATCTGTTCAGAACTGGTGGTCAAGGATACCACATATACAAATGCCATAGATATAGCAAACTTGCAGGCTGACAGATTCAGCAAAAACTTCACCCCTTCACCCCCCATCAGTAAATCAGGATATCCCCAACACCTGCCACCTTTCTCTTATATCTAGGGAACAGGTCATCACCGCTCTTTTAAAAGCAAAAAATACAGCCTCCATGGCACCCAATAACATTCCAGGCTGCATCTTACGTGAACTCAGGCAGGAATTTGCAACACCATTGGGCACCCGATTCAACCAAAACATGAGTACCGGCTTCATCCCAGCTGAGTGGAGGACAGCTACTGTCATCCCTTTACACAAAGGTGGAGCATCCACTATTACAAGAAATTATAGACCCATTAGCCTAACTAGCCTGATCTGCAAGGCCATGGAACAGATTATCATGAACCTCATTAACAAGGACATTGGCAACCTCCAAATGCTCAATCCCACACAGTTTGGCTTTGTCGAGGGGAGGTCATGTCTGTTAAATTTGGTCAGTCACCAAAGCCATGGACAAGGGGAAGATGGTGCACACTGCCTACCTTGACCTGGCCAAAGTCTTTGACACTATTCCCCACTCGGGCACAATTAGGCATAAATCCATATGTTACCAGATGGGTAGCAAACTGCCTCACTGATAGAACCCACCTAGTCAAAATAGGGTAAGCCACCTCAAGCAGTAGACCTGTAACAAGCATCGTACCCCAGGGTTTGTTCTTGGGTCCTCTGTTATTTGGGATATACTTTTATGTGGTGCAGGGCAAAACCAGTGGGCTATGGGTGACCAAGTTTGCAGATGCCTGCAAGCTGGGTGCTTTCATCAATTCCCCTAGTGATGTGGACATCCTCCAAGAGGGTCTCACTCAGACAAATGACTGGTGCCAGAAACATGGCCTCAAGCGGAATACCACAAAATGCATAATTATCCCCTTTGGGGAGAGTGATGTCCCCAGAGATTATCACAGTAATAACAATGTCCTAAGCACGCACTTAGTCGTGTGGGATTTGGGCACCAGGTTGATAGCAACCTGACTTTTGACCACCATCTTGCTTCCATTGTACTGAAAGCCTTCTACATGGCCCACGTCATAAGTAAGGATATCTCATCCAGGGACAACAAGGTCATAACATCCCTGTATTCTTCCCTTATAAGGACCATTATTAAGTACAACACCCCTTTTGGCATGTACCTCGCAAAGCACAAGCAACAGCTGGAGAGATCACAGAGGTTCCTCACCAGGAAAATCCAAGGCCTTAAACATCTACCATACACAGATAGGCTAAAAGCTCTTTCCCTCTACTCCATTTCATACAGACTCCCCAGACTTCTGGCATACAAGGTGATCACAGACCCACCTTGATGGGACTGCAGCATATCCGCAAGTCAAGCTCCACTCAAGTAACTCACATGCGTTGTCTCAACCTGGTCTGTAGCATCAACAAGACTTGTTGGTGGGACAGATTTATGTCCCAGAGACTCCCCCCATCTATGCAATAGGCTCCCTCTCCACATCAAGCAGAGTACCTCTTTGCTCCTTTTTAAGTGCAACCTGGATAACTGGATGGGAGACAGAAAATATACTCTTGGGATTCCACCAGTGTCCCTGCTGGACAGGGGCATCAGGTGCTGATTTGTCTAAACATGGGTAAACTCTTGGCTAGGCTTATAAGGGCCACAGGGCCAATAGTCTAGTAACCTCCTATGATCCTATGATATAGGAGTCGGGATTTCAAAGTAGACCCATGTATATATATTACCACAGGTGTTTATTTCACATGTTGCTGCACACTGGCATGACAGTATATATGTGTAAGCAATACTGTTTCTTAACTTGCTTACTTATGCATGTGTGTGTGTGTGTGTGTGTGTGTGTGTGTGTGTGTGTGTGTGTGTGTGTGTGTGTGTGTGTGTGTGTGTATGTGTGTGTGTGTGTGTGTGTGTGTGTGTGTATGTGTGTATGTGTGTATGAGTTCTACATGGCTACATTTATTGCTATCAGCAATGCTGTCTGCCCATGTGCCATACATTGGCCATTCTCTTCACTGCTGCTTGGGTTGGCTTCAACACCACCCTATGTGGTACACACATGCATTTTTAATGTGTCCCCTTACACAGTGTTGTCCTCCTTTATCATCTGGCTACTTAGCTATGCTGGCATGTCCTCCTTGATGTGAGACCATGTTGCCCACCTCCCTTCTCAATTTTTAGGTATGACAGATATCTTGCATATATGCTTGGTATAAATTAACCTTCTTTTGAATTATAATCCATTATCATATAGTTGTATTGCTAAATGGCCAACTTGTGCCAACACTACGGTGATTATACAGATGCAGGACATCTGCACACAAGTTGCTGGCTATTGCTTGCATTACATCTTTGTTCTTGTTATACGTCTTCACTTCACCACTTCCCACTCTTGACAACAATACTCATATGTGGTTCAAACACAATACTTTATACAGACTGAACAAATCTGTCTGTCTTATTTTTCTTTGTTCACTAATTGTAAATTATTGAATTGGTAGAAATGCTGAGATGTCTGCTTTAGACAAAATATTATACATCCAATTATTGAACAAATAGTCGTAAAAAAAATCACAATATAAGCATCAGCTTTCTTTCATTTTGAGTGACATTATTCATGATATTGTTGGATAAAGATGCCCTCGGTATTCTTTTTATACAGATGCAGAATAAACTCATCCTTTCTGCTGTTACTTTAATGGATTAGATGAATAAAAGATAACAGACTTGCAATGAGAAGTCCTAAAAGACAGAGGCTTGCTGCAAAACAAAACACGTGTATGACCAACCATTGAAGCATACTTCAGTTTAGGCACTAAAACTGTTTTAAAATTGTTGAACTCAGTCATTTTGCTGCTGGAGAAATTCTGAATGAATCATAGCATTTTGCCGTCACATCTAAGTCACATGCTGAAAGTGTCAATTATTGAACAAGAAGCTCACAACAGATGAGCCATTCCAGCTAAGCACAGGGTGCTTATAAACCATAGGTGATGCTTACTGTCACAAGAAATAAATCATTTCCTTTGGCTAGTTCTCAAAAAGAACAAAGTTAATGATACAATCTCGGTTCTCAGCTGTTAAAGGCACAAGAAATTTTTCTGAAGAATATAGTGTACTGAGAACAGTGAACCAATTGCTGTAGCAAGGGCTCTGTATTGGATTTGACAAGTTAAATGTCACTGCCTGTGGTATATGTCAGAAAATCCAGTAGCCTCAATAAAAACAGAAACAGATTCCAAGCAGCTTATGTATGTTACCGACTTACAAAAACTGCCAGCGCCTTTCTGCCAGTTATGTCCATAAACTGTTAACTATTTTCTATCAGCACACTTCTTTCTTGCTTTATGCTGTCTTATTCTTTGACATAACTGTGATATCATGCCTTGCCAAGTGAGTTTCCTGGGTTTCCTCTCACAAAAAGCTTCTCAGTCTCAATATTTCATTTATACAATCGAGATTCTTTTCTTTTTTTTTCACATTTTCAGATCTTACTACAGTAAAATTATTGGAGGGCAACCAAGGCAGAACATTAACACCACTGACCCAGTGCATGTAGAGGCCAATAAGTTTGCTGAAATTCAAAATTCTAATGGGAAATCACTAACAGGAGGAGCAGAAAATTTCACAAGTAAATTAGCAATATTTGCAAAAATAAACAGATAATTATCATGCGTGTAAGACTGAGTGCTTAATTTACAGAGCTTATACCTCACCATATGGATGCCAATGTAGAATTTCAATGGCTTTCATGGCTTGAGGATTGACGGGGATGTTTCATAGAAATGGGCATAGTGTTACCGAAGTGCAAGACATTTTAGAATACCGGTGATGGTGTTACAAATCTAATGGAGTTAGATGAGAGGCTCAACTTGGTGTAGTTCAGTGTAAGACATTCTGAGTTACATCCTTAATGCAAACAAATCAGGAATGAAGTCCATAGTTTCATAAGTTCTTAGGTTGTTACTAGGCTAACAATGACAAGGGCTCTTACAAAACATTTAGGTCTTGAATATCATAGGCATCTACACAGGGAAGGCATGTTAGAACTGAGGTAAATAAAGATTTATAGGGACGAATGTTAGAATAATACTTTTCTTATTGCTGGCCTCTGTCCATAAAGGACATAGGAACTGGAACAGGAGTAAATTTAATGCAGCTGTTGAGGTTTGCTTGAATAGGGTCAGAGGTGAACTATGTTTTACATGGATGGGGAGCTTATTCCATAATGTGGGGATCCTTTGGCTCACATATCTATCTCTTTAGCATGTTCTGTTTATGTCTGTAGCAAAGTTCAAATACCAGGATTTAATGTATTTAGTCCTGTTGTTCTGCACATGTGCAACAGTTCCATCAGGGCTGGGTTTGACCAAGCCCTGTAAGCCAAGCAAAGATCCTCTGTCTGCAACCTGTTGTACATTGAATACAGAGTCACAGTATATAGGCAATCAGTACAGGACAGGGTATTCATTCCCTGAATTCTCCTGGTGAGAATCCTTTGGTGGCAGCTCAACTGTTGCAAGTATCTGGTTAGATATGTGCCAAAGGGGGCATTGTATCCAATGACAGGTCTGATAATGGCCAAATAGAGTGGTACTCTATCTTTCTTGGACCTAAATGCTATACCCTTAACTATAAGCTGGGTGACAATGAATGATTTTCTCTCATTTTAGCTACATGCTGTCCAAATCCAGATTGCTGTCTACATATGTTCCCAGATCCCTTACTACTGGGTCGACTCTTAGGGACATTTTATCTATGGTGTAATGAACTTGGATAGACAGTTTCCCAATGGGCATTATAATGCACTTTTAGGCAATGAGTTGTAGGCCATGGCTTTGGCACCAGTCATTTGTCTCTGTTAAGCTCTCTTTCAAGATGTTGGTTTCTTGGGGGGGTGATATGGAATAGCTCCCAGTTTACAATTATCTGTGAACTTGCTGAGCCAGAGACCTTGAACATTATCCTTCACTTCTGAGAATTAGATGCCAAACAGGAGCAGGCCCAGCATGGAGCCCTAGGATATTACTCTTGTGACCAGTCACTTAGTGGAGGTGGTCTCACCGATCCTGACTTCTTGGTTCTTGTCTTTGAGCCAGTAAGTTTTGAAGGGATTTATGCCTAGCTCAAAATGCTTGGCAACAATGCCTGAGTGGAGTAGGTCAAGATACACAGTATGCACTGTTATACCCTTGTCCATTGTCTTGGTGACCATCTCAAAGAAGTCCTCCAGGTTAAGTAAGAACAATCTTCCCTTAACAAAACTGAATTGGGATGGGTCCAGTGTCTATATATTGCCAATGTCCTTGTTTATCATTTCTGTGATAATTTATTTCATTGCTTTGCATATTAGGCTTGTTAGACTGATGGGTCCTTAGTTCCCTGGGTCATTTGATGGTATACCCTTGTGGAGGGGAATGACTGATGTAGTTCTCTATTCACTAGAAACATAGCCTATTTCAAGGCTGTAGTTGAAGAGTGCAATAAGTGGTTCTGGTAGGTTTTGTTTTAGACTGTTCAGGAGGCAAACAACATTGTTGGTTAGACCCATGGAGGCAGTGGTCTTGGCTTTAGCAAGTGTTGCCAGCACCTGGTTCCTGATAAAAGTTGGGAGTAAAATGTTGGAGGGAGTTTTATCTCTTGAAACTGGAGAAGAGAGGGTGGTGAAGTTTGAATTTAATTTATCAGGCAGTAAACTTGCTACACCACCCTGGTCAGTGAATGCGGTACCATTCTTCACTGGTTCAGCACCCTGTTGTGTTACCTTTAAATATCAGGAAATAGCTGTAGAAGGCCTCATGATTGTCCTTGGCCTGCAAGGCTATCCTAACCCCATAGTTGGTCTTATTGGCCTTAATTCAACCTCTTAGTTATTGTTTTTTTTTTGTTACATAAGAGAACACTTGTCTTTAAGGGACTTGCCCTTCCTGATTATGGCCATGAGTTTTCTTTTTTTTTTCTTACATACCCTGTTATGTTATATGTAAACTATGTATCAAATGAATCAGTTCTTACTCAGTCTTTACAGGTGACTGGGGAAAATCGTCTAAACTTTGATAACCATTCACCAACTATGCCTTCAAACTATAAAAGCTATTAATGCTATTTTTAAAAAGATTGAATAGCAGGACCTTGATCTGTAATGACTCTCCCTTAATAAATAAGAATACAGAAAGACTGAAGTATTTAACCTCAAGTATGTTCTCATGCTGAAAGGTACAGAAAACGTGTAAAATATTTGGAAAGATACAGCAAAGATGGACCAAGAACATAAATGTGATAAGGAAGAAATGCTAAATGCACAGGGTGAAGAAACTGGCACTATTTTTATCCTCCAACAAGGGAAAGGGAGGAATCTAATGCTGTTATACAAGGAGCTAAAATTTAACATTATTTCAGTACTTCTGTTCTGCCATAGGAACAACCTAAGAGTCCTACAGGGTTCCAGATGAACCTAGACAGATGTTAAATAATTCCTGTCACATGAATATGTTTAAAGAATGCATTGCATCAGTAAAATTTTAATTCCTGAGTACAGCTGGAGTTTCTTCAGTCGAGCTGCATAGGGCATCTGCTTGAGGTCAGTGATCCTCTTGGTGAGGTACTTCTGTGGTCCTTGCAGTTGCTGCAGGTGTCTTGTAAGGTATATCCCAAATTGGGCATTGTACTCTATGATGGGTCTGATGAGTGATGCGTAAAGGGGCCCAATGACCTCTTTTGATCTGGATGCAAATCCTTTTGTGATTAGGTGGGTTACATAGAAGGATTTTCTAACCACTCTGGCAATGTGATTATCAAAGGAGAGGTTACTATCTACTTAGGTTCCCAGATCCCTTATTACGTCTTCCATATTTAGGGGGCTACAACCTATGTGATAGTTTGTGGGTACTTTGCTTTTTCCAAAGGGGATGACTATGCACTTTTTGGCATTTAGCTTGAGGCCATGGTTTTGACACCAGGTATCTGTCTCAGTGAGACCCTTTTGGAGGACGTCTGTGTCAGCCGGAGAGTCAATTATAGCCCCTAGTTTGCAGTTGTCTGTGAACTTGGTCAGCCATAGTCCTCCAGTGCTTGCCTGTATCTCTGAGAAGTATATGCCAAACAGGAGGTGTCCTAGGACAGAGCCCTGAGGAACACCACTTGTAACTGGTTTAGAGTCAGACCTAGCTCTTGCAACTCTTCCCATGTGTGTTCTGTCTTTGAGCCAGTTGGCAACCCATCTTGTGATGTAGGGATTTATGTTCAGGCTGTTGAGCTTGTCTATAATACCTGAGTGGGGAATGGTGTTGAAGGTCTTTGCGAGGTCTAGGTAAGCTGTGTGGATCACCTTTCCCTCGTCTATAGCCTTGGTAACTGTCTCAAAGAAGTCCACCAGGTTTAGGAGGCATGATCTGCCTTTAAAGCCAAACTGGGTAGGGTCCAGTGTTTGGAGGTTCCCAATGTATCTGATAATGAGATCCATGATGATGTGCTCCATAGCTTTGCAGACCAAGCTAGTCAGGCTTACAGGGTGATAGTTCCCGGGGTCCGCTGTGGCTCCACCCTTGTGGAGCAGAATAACCGTTGCTGTGCGCCACTCTAACAGCACATAGCATGTGGAGAGGCTGAGTTTAAACAGTGTGTTTAGGTGAAGGGTTGGTTCATCTTTGAGCTCATGTAGGACGCAGCCTGGGACACAGTCCGGTCCCATTGATGCTGTGATTTTTGGCCTTGGAGAGGGCTGTTTTAACCTGAGTGTCTGTGATTTCAGGGGCACTACATTCTTCTGGTATAGTTATAGGCCCTTTTGGGGTGAAAGGGGGGTGAAGTTTGCACTGACCCCATCTGCCAGGATGTTGGCTATATCAGTCGGTTCCGAGTATTTTGTGCCATTCTGCACCAACTCCAAGCAGATCTGAGAATTGCCACTTAGATTCTTGACATAGCTAAAGAATGCCTTGTGGTTATCTTTGGAGTCCATGGCAATTTTTCTTTCAAAGCTAGCCTTAGATGATTTTATGAGGGAACATAGTTTCTTGGTGATACTGATTAGGGATGTCTTTCCATCTTGGGATTTTACTCTTTTCTGTACTAGTTTCCTCCTTCTATTGTATAGCTTGTTTATGGTAGCGGTCCACCAGATTGGTTTCCTTTTCTTGGAGGAGTGAGTCTTGGTTTTGTTTGGGATAGCATGATCTATGCATTATTGTAGGTGCCCATAGAGTGCATTAGTAAAGGATTTTGCAGCTTGTACAGCTTATCCTTTAGCATGGGGGCTTTGGAACTTCCCACCTCGGTCTTAAGTAATGTGAAGTTTGCTTTTGAAAAGTTTTTCATGGTGGTTCATACTAGCTGACTTCAACTATCCTTCCATCGACTGGGAAAACTACTCATGCACCAATACACTGGCCCAATGCTTCCTGGAATTCATCAACTCCAATGCCTTGGACCAGCTCATTCTTACCCTCGTTAGAGGAAGCAACATCCTTGACCTGGTTATTACTAACATGGCCAACCATTGCTCAACACCAATAGTCAGTTCCTCCCTGGTTAGAACCGACCACAAACTAATCACCATGGAAATCCACATCTCACCCACATCCACCACAAAGGTAACCACCATGAAAAACTTCTCCAGAGCTAACTTTGGGCTCCTAAAAACAGAGGTGGCTAACCTCACAGCACCCATGTCAATGGAAAATAGATGCAAGACTGCCAAATCATACACCAGTGAACTGTACAAACACGTATATAAATGCATGGAACTAGCCATACCCAACAGAACCAATACACACTCCTCCAAACAAAGGAAGCCAATCTGGTGGCCCCCTGCCATTAATAAACTCTACAACAGGAGGAAGAAACTGTTGCAGAAAAAAGTGAAGTCCCAAGACTGGAAAAACTCTCTTATTAGCCTCAACAAAAAGTTGAGATCCCTCATCAAAATCTCTAAAGCCAGCTATGAAGGCAGAATTTCATCAGACACTAAAATCAGCCACAAAGCCTTCTATAGTTATATCAAAAATCTCCATGGAAATACCCAGGTTTGCTCAGAGTTACTGCACAATGGCACCTCCTATACTGAGCCAACAGATATTGCCAACATGCTGGCCAACAGATTCAGTGCCAACATTACCCCTCTATCCCCCCCAAAGGACCAATCACAATACTGAAGGAATGCCAGACACCCAGCCTTACTGCACCACAGGTTAAAGCTGCATTGCCCAAGGCCAAGAATACAGCTTCCATGGGACCTGATAATATCCCTGGATGTGTTCTACATGAACTACAAAGGGAACTGGCACCACATCTGTGTGCCCAGTTCAATCACAGCCTTACCTCAGGCTTTGTTCCTACCGAATGGCGCACTGCTACAGTTATCCGTCTACATAAAGGGGGAGTGACTACAGACCCTAGTTATTATTGCCCCATTAGCCTGATGAGTCTGATATGTAAGGGTATGGAGTGCATCATCGTGGACCTAATTAACAAGGATATAGGGAATCTCCAAACTCTAGACCCTACGCAATTTGGTTTTGTGAAAGGTAGACCATGCCTTCTCAACCTGGTTGACTTCTTTGAGTCAGTCACCAGAGCTGTGGATGAGGGGAAGGCAGTTCATACAGCCTACATCAATCTGGCCAAGGCCTTTGATACCATTCTCCACTCAGGAATTATTGATAAACTCAACAAACTAGGCATCAACCCCAATACCACTAGGTGGGTTGTAAACTGGCTCACAGATAGAACTCACAGTGTGAAAGTAGCAGATTCCAAGTCAGACTGCTGACCAGTCATGAGTGCAGACCCACAGGGATCAGTCCAGTGTCCTCTCCTGTTTGGCATCTAGTGCTCAGAAGTCCAAGCCAACACAGAGGGGCTCTGGCTGACCAGGTTCTCAGACGACTGCAAGCTGGGAGCCATTATTAACTCCCCAAGTGATGTAGACATCCTACAGAAAGGCCTCACTGAGGCCAATGACTGGTGTCGAAACCATGGCCTTAAGCTTAATGCCAAAAAATGCGTCATCATCCCCTTTGGGAAAAACTCAGTTCCCACTAATTACCACATTGATGTGAGTCCACTGAACACTGAAGGCGTTATAAGAGATCTGGGGACACAGGTCGACAGCAACCTCTCCTTCGACCACCACATTGCCACTGTGATCAGAAAGTCCTTCCATGTGGCACATCTCATTACCAAGCGTTTTGCATCCAGGAAGAAAGAGGTCATCATCTCTCTCTACTCTTCCCTCATTAGGCCAATCATAGAGTATAATGCCCCATTTGACATGTACCTTGCTAGACACATGCAACAGCTGGAAAGGCCACAAAAGTACCTCATGAAAAGGATTCTAGGCCTTAAACACATGTACATGGACAGACTCAAAAAACTGCAGCTATTCTCTGTCTCATATCATCTACTAAGAGGCGATCTCTGCTTGACTTACAAAGCCATGTCTGACCCAGCTCTGTTAGAAATGCTACATCTAAAGAAATCTCAATCCTTCCACACCACATGCTCCAAAGACCTCAACTTCATTAACACACTCAACAGAACATGCTGGAGGGACAGGTTCATAACCCAGAGACTGCCCATGCTCTGGAATAGACTTCCCATCCATGTCAAGCAGAGCACCTCACTGTCCCTCTTCAAGAGAAATCTTGACGAGTGGATGGGAAATAGAAAGTTCACCCCAGGATCACTCCAATGGCTCTACTTGATAGAGGCACTGGGAACAAATGTTGGGCAGCAGAATGCCAGGGCACTTCTATGGGCTAGGCTTGTAATGGATCCAGGGCCATTAGTCTAGTACACACCTATGAACCTATGAACATAGTCTATTCTCTTAGTAACTTTAATTGTATGTTTAAGAGTTATTTATGCAGCAAGGAGTTCAAATTTTACTGCTTTCTGAATAGGGCACACTGTTAGAAAATTAAATGTGATAATTTATGAGCCTTTCTATTCAATAAAGACAAGAGGTAACTGCAATGCACTATCAGGCACTTATTACAGTGTTTGAAATTCAAAAATAATAAGAGTTGATGTTGAAAACATTATTCATAAAAAAGAATATGGACTGGATTCCAAAATTAGTTTGGTGTGGCATTACTCAATGCTTGAGTCTAAAGATACAGCTTTGGCTGTTCCCATTCAAAGTGAGGAAATGAAAAGTACCAAAGCCCTATGCCCTATGGAAAACAGGAATCAGGCTTGCCATAGTGACTAAAGTCAACTTCATCAATGTACAAGTTTTATAAGAAAAGAAAATCATTAGAGTTAATGAGCAGTCTCAGTGAAGCTGCACCTCCACCAGTATGTGGGACTGAATACTGCTGACAGCACCTGCTGGGAAGCCACACTGTCTACATTACCTAGAACCATATTAAGGTGTAGCTGTTCAGTAGGTTTTGGAAGTTGAGGTGGGGAGGTCCACAGGCATGCATGGCTGTGAGTACTGTAAGCTGACAACCAAACTCACTTGACTGTCTCACACTGCTAAAGTAATAAACTTGTTTTAACTTCCTGGTGAGCTTCACTGCCACATGCCCATCTGTCTTGCTGTGTATTTTGATAAAGGCATGTATGCATGTTGCCATGCTGGCCATCATGTTTACATTCAACAGTCTGCCCTATAGATAAAGCTGTTGTGCTTGAAAACCTCATAGTCAGGCAGGTACCCAGAATGACAGTGTGGTACCTGTTCCATGCTCTGTTGAAAGCCTTGTTATGGTGGTTCTAGAGCAGTGCCATAGTACTAACCATGTGTTACATGCCATAACTCTACTAAACCAATTACCTCCAGTAGGGAGAGGCAGAACCACCCCTCTTATTAGATCCATATATGACACTTGGATAACAATGTCTTTTTGCAACATGCATACAGATCTACTGTTGGTCATGAAACTGTGATCCCAGAAGTCACAGCCAGATTGTCACATTGCAGTGCTGTTCCTTTCCACACTGTGTCCCAATATGCTTGTTTTAACACATCCAGCTGCTCAGTACAGCACTTGGGGAAGATTGTTTCCAGATGTGGCAGGGGCAGTCATAACTGAGTTGTGAGCCAGGGTCTGTATTAGAACATCGAAGTTTCAAAACTTCTAATGTTCTAATATCGAACCCTATTCAGTGAAAGCTGAAAATATCGAAGCAACAGAAAACCAAATTTTTTCCTAGGAAAAGAATTTGGTTGTCCGTTTCTGTTGCTTCGGTATTTTCAGTGCTGTGGTGGAAAGTTATGGGTCGGGTTCAGGTAAGTGTATGATTGAGTGCGGGTTAGGGTAGTTAGGGATAGGGTGCAGGTTAGGTATGTGTGCGGTTGTGTGGACGTGAGGGTTAGGGCGGGTTAGGTGAGTTAGAGTTAGGGCATGGGTTAGGTATGTGTGTGATTGTGTGGATGAGAGGATTAGGGTGGGTTAGGTGAGTTAGGGTCAGGGCATGGATCAGGTAAGTGTGTGATTGTGTGGACATGAGGGTTAGGGTGGGGAAGGTGAGTTAGGGTTAGGGCGCGGGTGAAGTGAGTGTGCGATAGTGATGGACCTTAGGGTTATTGTTTGGGTTAAGGTAAGTGGATAGCTAGTAGTGTGTGTATAGTTTAGTGCAGGGTTAGGTGTAAGATTTTAGGTGTATGTGTGTGGATTGCTGTTTGTTTGGTGTGCTTGTGTTGTGTGTATGTGTTTTGGAACAGCAAATTTCTTCCCTAGGAAAAATTTGCTGTTCTGTATGTTCGATGTTTTTAGCTTTCGTTGAATAGGGTTCGATATTAGAACTTTCAAAGTTTTGAAACCCATGAGCCATCCCCGTGGGCATCCTAGACTGCATTAGTGTAAAACTGACCGTTGATCCAATTCTGTCCTGTTGTATTAATTTGAACTTATGCAGTGATGACTATTGTGCTGGCCATTGACTAATTAATCTGTATGTGTTTTATCAAATTTCTGATGCCCCAGTTTTTTTTCCTGATTGTTTACCTGACCTAGGTGACTAGCTTCAATTTGTGATGTGTAGTACTTCTTTATCAGTGGTTTATGTCTGTACAGATACCAGTGACATTAATGCTATATGTGACTTTTTGCTTCTATGTTTGCATCACTTGCTCATTGACATATACCATATATTTACATAGTTAGCAGGTTGCCATCTTTGTCATTTAGCATTGATTGCTATGTTATACATTTCCTTGTTGTCTGCCATTCCTACATGCACAAGTATGGCTCTGTATGTATACCTGTGTCACTTATGGCATTTGAATATAGTACCCGACATGCATCACCCTTAGCACTAATTGCATTTCTGTGTGCCTGTTTCCATTTCCAATCCCCATATTGACATAGAGTTATCCTGCGTGCCTTCCCATATCTCACTGATTCTACAGACACACACAAACACACACACACACACACACACACACACACACACACACACACACACACACACACACATATATATATATATATATGTGTGTGTGTGTGTGTGTGTGTGTGTGTGTGTGTATATATATATATATATATATATATATATATATATATATATATATATAGTTAGGAAAATAAAGGAAACATTGATGTATTAAAAATAGATGCATCCAAAAGTTTTAAGAAATGCAGTGTTACTAATGCATGCACATTTGTTGTTAAATGAAGAAATGGTAGTGCAATATGTATTCAAGAATGTGACTTCATTATCACAATTTTATTACTCTGTTTGATGTTTATTGAAGCATATTTTACTTTAAATGTTGGCTTGGTAGTAAAATATTTAATCCAGTTCGTGTTCCTGTTTGCTGATGTGTTTTGGAGATTTATTGGTGCTTATGTATCTAGGAGATGTTTGTAATTATGTCTGTGGAACTTTTCACCCCAGGCCTCTGGTGAAAATGGGATTCATGCCCAGTCAGACTTCCACAATAAACAAATACCAAATAAATTACTCATGCTGATCTAAGAACTGACCGTGTTATAACACAGTGTTACAAATCAAACAAAGCTATGCGTGATCCATTTGAGTTTGTGCATAGCCCCTCTTTTCAGGTATGTTTGTGTAAATACATTTCCAAGCACTTTATTTGCCAAGATTTCTTGTGTTAATGGCTGTTTTTTTGGTAACGTTCCATGCAAGTTATCTGAATGATGATGTCATACCTGTCCAATGACACCTTCTTTGTGCACACCTCCTGCATCCCACACATTTGCTTGTGGAGTTCTATTTGATGATGTACCTCGCAGACAGACTTCCTGCATTGATGTTTCCTCTGTACACATCGAGATGTGTTCCTTGTGGAGTGCTGTGCATATGTTCTTACTGGTATACCTTATGCTTCTGTTATGTATAATGTTTAGTGTGGACAGCTAATGGTTTCTTTCCCTTATGATGCTTTGTGCTGCTTGTGGGACATGTGAACATCACTGTTTGTTCTGTACATATTTCTATGTGTGGCTTGTCATGACTCAAAGGTGTTTATCAGACACTGCCATGTTGCCTGTGCTTAAACATATGGCTGCATCCTCTGTCAACCACAACTATTTCTTCCAACATCTGTGTCCTCCTGATCATCCTGTGACATCTCTGATATCTCATCATTAGACATCTGGGATTCTTGGGGTAAGTCACCCACACTTGTAGCTAGCAAGCTACCATGTTTTGCTGTTATCATGTTGTGTAGCATGGCACACATGGTAGCCATCAGTGAGGCTTCTTCGGGTGTGCATTGTAGTGTGCTCCAGGATGTGCCTAGACATATGACTCTTACTTTCAGCATACCAAACATACATTTGATGGTGTTTATTGTCAGTCTGTGTGTTATATGCATCCTTGGCAGGAATTTATGTGGCTCTGTATGTATTCATTAGCCAAGGCTCCAGTGGATAACTGCAGTCATCTGTTTGTAGGAAGGAGATAACATATGTGTTAACAAGACTAGATTGTGCTTACATTATAGCCGTGGTCATGTACTTATCAAGCAGTAGTCCCACAAGGATTTCACTATGTTGGAAAGTGGCTTTCAGATCATATTACCTCCATATTGCAGCATCATGCACACTACCGGGGTATGATGCCATAATATTAGTAAGGAGGCCATCTGCTGAGCACACCATCAGACACTTGAGCGATGACCATCCCTTTATATTGATGTAGCTTTCAGCATCATGTACAGCTGAGTTTCATTTGGTCAATGGGAAAGTAAACTATTGCATCGAACTGTTGCATGGCAGTTCTGCACTCCATAAACATTGTTGGAAACTGGATAATTCATCCACATTGATGCACATTTTTGTCAGGAAATGTGAGAGGATGAGACTGATAGCTACATCGGGCATTGCTGCAGCATTTCCCATATGCTGTTGAAATGTCCCAAAAGCTAGTATACCTAGACTCAGGCACACTTTTGTTTCTATCAGTACTGAGTCACATCTCAGACTGTGAGCATGCATGTGGGATGCACAAGTCCTGTACATAGCCTGCACCAGCCCTCTATCTAATCTGTATCTATCTATTATTCCCTAATCAGAGAGCTAGCATAATTGTAGCTTGGCTCAATACCTACTAGCTGCCTTCTAAGAAGCATTTGCAAATTGTCTTTTACCATGGGTTGTAGGATCCCAGCCTGCTGTATTGCAGTAAATTCCAGTTGCATTGTTTAGGTAAGGTTTGTGGATTCTGTAGAATTTCCTATGAATAGAATATAGTGACATTAAGATTAAGCACATATGGCTTCTACTGAGTGCTTTCACAAAGTTGTAAGTGAAGTACTTTGTTGCATTTAATTTGTGTTGAGCACACCCATTGTATTTGGAATCTGGCAGGTATGCGAGGAATCTGTAATTAGCCTACTCTGAATCAGGGTTGCCAGACATCCCTATTTGGGTGGGACTGTCCTGGGATAAGCAGCCTGATCCCGAGTCCCTCACTGCCGGTTTAAATCCCGGGCAGTCTCCACTTTGTTTTTTTTTTTTTTTGATTGGCCCGTATACCGGCATACGGACCAGTCAAAAATCACTAAACACGGAGCTTCTTGTGTTTAATGCGGAAAATTGCAGTTCCGCATTAAACAGAAGTAGCTCCGTGTTTAGCGATTTTTGATTGGCCCGTATACTGGTATACGGGCCAATCAAAAATTGCAAAACAGAGCTACTTCTGTTTAATGCGGAACTGTGATGTTTCGCATTAAACAGAAGTAGCTCCGTGTTTATTTATTTATGATTGGCTGCATTAAACCTAGCGTGGAAGACCTTTTTTTTTCTTTTTAGTCTTCATGTGCTGTGAAAGACTTTTTTTGTTCCTACCTGGCCAGTCGGAAATCTGGCAACCCTGGTCTGAATAGATAATTACTTGGTCTTGTTTTAGCATACTCTATTGAATCACAGCTGCCGCTGGTGTGCTGATGTCTTCCTTCAGAGTGCTGTGCTGTCTGCAACTTTCTTTTGGAATCTGGCACAATACATTTTTGTCTCTGATTTCTGTTAGAGTATAGCAGTGCTTTTCCTTAGCCTCTACATGCAGGATTACCAAGAAGAGGTTAAAGTTCTGTCATAGATGGTTTACAGATATTTATAGGGCTCCTTCCCCTTTAGTAAACCCATATGACATTATTAAAACATATGCATAGACTCCACAGCTGGAAGTTCATACCTCCATCACCTATCACTGGGTTACCAACTTTGTAAATTTAAGCAGATTGGAATAATGAACATAATATGTGATACACAAATACTAATCTCAAAAGTTCAGCCATCTTTTATGCCCCAGGAACCTCTGCTGAACTCTCAAATGAAAAACAAAAAAAGGTTGAAGCAGCAAACCAAATCCACATAAAAGCATGGATACCTAAATTAGCTTTCATTCACTTTAATAACTGTGAACTTAATCAGAAAACATCCATCCACCCAAACAAATCATTTAAATACTCAATTATCATGTCACATTATCTATGATGTCTCCATTAAACACAACCTTATTTAAAAAAAAAAAAAAAAATATATATATATATATATATATATATATATATATATATATACATTCGTATTGCGTATTAACAAAGTGATTCCATAAAAATACAACTTATCCACTTAGACCAAAAAGTTTTGTTGTTATGACTAAAACTAACTGAAGACGTGTTGCTAATATACCTACACTGTCTACAGCTGTTACAGGCATAACTACCTTTTTTGTGTACACTGACCACACTAGTCTCACTGTTGGCATTTGAACCCCTTTCAAGTAAGATCTTAATATTAGTGACCTTTTTATATGTAAATAAAGGCCTTAAACCAATGATTTTTGCTAACTCACAGTTACCTAAAAGGATTTTCCAGTTGTCTCTAATTATGTGTCTTATATACCCCATCTCATTAGTGATGGGAAGTGGAAATGAACAGGAAAAATTGTTCTTGATTTTTATTGATTCAGTGTTACTTTGTGCTCCTGTTTGTGTAGCACAATCAGTATAATCTTTCAAAATTGGACTTGCCTTTCCATTTCTCAAAACCAAAACTTCTCTTTCGATCCTTTGCAACTAAGACTTTTCATAGCCTCTGGCTTCAAATAAACCTCTCAAAATGTCCACCTCTTTAAAGAAAAAGGCATCCTGAGAAGTCAATCTACTTAACCTGATGAGCTGTCCCTTTACCACTCCTTTCTTCATATGAAGTGGATGAAGGCTGTCTTTGTGTAGGTATTGGTTAGTAAAAACTGACTTTCTGTGTATACTGCTAATAAACTGCTTACATTGAAAGTCAAAAGTTAAATGAAAGTCTAAAAAATTGAGACTACAACCAAACCCACTGATTGTAAATTTCAAAAAAATCTGTGGAATTGTTCAAATCAGAAACAAAATTAAACTCATTGTGACTACCTTTCCATATAAAGAAAAGATCATCAGTGTAATGATGATATATCAATATCTTATCAAACAAATAATGTTTGATTAGATTATCACTCTCCCAATTAGCCATCACTCGGTTAGCGGAAGCAGGTGCCACTCTTGCCCCCATTGCTACACCCGATGTCTGCTTGTAGAATTTGTCACTAAATTAAAAAAAATCGTTGTCTAAAACAAGCTCCATAAGTGCACATATAGTAGTAATCTTGGTATTGTTGAAATTAGTGTGAGTACTCAAATATTCTCTCAGGTAATTATTATTTATTATTTATTTATTTACATTTGTTGACTGGGAGAGTCCGACTGGACACAGATCTGTTTTCAGCAGAGGCCCAGGGAGAAAAGCTCCACATTAAGTATTTGCATTATGCAGTTAAAAAACATAGCATTTAAATATAGACATTAGTCCAGTTAAGGACACAAGACAAGAAGAAAACAGATGTAAAACAGATGTAGAACACAGTACAATTTTAAAATATGGTAACATACTAAACATGGTTACAAATGTAGTTGAGATTCATCAGTGAACAACTGATACAGGTTACAAATGTAGTTGAGATTCATCAGTGAACAATTGATACAATCTGTTTTTGAGGTACATAACAGCCATTAGCAGTTGTTACTACAAGAAGTTAGTATTATGTGGTGGGTAGCTGGGAACATGAGTAGCCGAGCTTGCTAAGAGTTGGTTGTTGATAGGGGGCTGAGAGAGGTAATGGGTGGGGGGAGTGGATGGTATTGGGGGTGGTTGCAAGGGCATATCTGGCAAGTTTTTTAGTGTGATTTTAGTAAGGATTTAAAGTGGGTGCAAGAAGTTACAGAGGTAATTGAGGATGGGAGGGAGTTCCAGAGTTTGGCTATAGTGCAGCAGAATAATGCTTCTCCAGCAGAGTTAATGGCTCTTCTGACCTGTAGGAAGTTTTTGTGGCTGGATTTTAGTGGTCTCGTGGTTATGTAGGGTTGGAGTAGATTCTGGAGGGATGGGACTTTTAGTGGTTGGTTTATTAGTTTGTGGGTGAGTGCGAGTTGGTACCATTGAAGGAGGTGGGGGAGCTCTAGCCAGCCCAGTTCTGCTAGTGAGAGACAGTGGTGAGTACAGCAAGAAGCCCCTGTGGCGAATTTGGTGATTTTGTTGTAGCAGGTTTCGAGCTTATTTAGATTGCATTGTCTAAGGTTAGTAAATATTGAAGAGGCGTAGAGTAGAGTAGAGATAAGATGAAAATTTGCTACCGAAATTTTAGCTGCTCTGGTAAGTAGTTGCTGATTTCTATATAATGCTCCTAGTTTTTTGTGCACTTTTTTAATGGTCATGGAAATGTGAATGTCAAAGTTCAGTTTATTGTCTATTTCTACTCCTAGTAATTTGGTGTGCTCTGTAGGATGGATGGTGGTGTTTTTTGCTGTGATGTTAAAGTGAGAGCTGTCTAGGGTAAGTTTGGTGGGTTGGAAAATTAGTAATTTTGTTTTGTTTGGGTTGAGTATTAGTTGAGCATTGGATAACCAAGTTTCAATGGAAGAAAATGCTTCCTGTGTGACTTTTGGCAGTTCTGGTAGGCAGTGGGCTGTGCAGATGATGGTTGAGTCATCTGTGTATTGTACGAGTGTGCCATGTGCTGTGGCTGAGGCTAGATTATTGGTGAAAATAGAGAAGAGTAGGGGTCCCAGGATGGACCCTTGGGGAACTCCTATGGAGACTGGTAGTTGGGGGGATAGGTTGTCCTGCCAAACAACTGCTTGTTGGCGGTCAGATAGGTAACTCTGAAACCAGTTGATGACTGGTTGAGAGAAGGATAGGTTATCGAGAAGAGAGATGAGTTGCTTGTGTGGGACCATATCGAAAGCTTTAGAGAGGTCTAAGAAGGTAGCTGAGGAGATAACTTGCATTTTTATTTTGTAGGATAGTGTTAGAGAAAGAGATTAACGTGGTGGTGGTGCTAAGGTTAGGTCAGAAATGGTATTGTGTGTTGGAGAGGAGGTTGTTAGCAAGGAGGTCATCTGAGACATGAGAATGAATGCATCTGTCTAGTATTTTGGAGAGTGGCGAGAGAATAGCTATGGGGTGGTAATTGATTAGATTTGTGGAGGGGCCTCCTTTGTGGAGGGGAATTATGTGTGAGACTTTCCATAGTGTAGGAACATAACTTTCTGACAGAGATCTGTTAATCAAGAGTGATACGGGGTAGGCTAGAGCGTCATCTGCAAGTTGAATGTATTCACCTGGGAGGTTGTCTGCTGCTAATCTGGTGGTTTTTAGTTTAGTTAGTAGTTGTTTTATTTTGGAGGTAGGAACAGGAGAGAAAGAGAAGCTAGTTGGGAGATTGTTAGTTCTAGTTGATGGTGTGGGTTTATGGGGGGGTTGTGTTGTCTAGCTAGTGATACTACGGTTTGTGTGAAGTGATTGTTGAAAGAGGTAGCAATATTTTTGGAGGAGTGAGCTAAGTTAGTAGTGGGTGTACTTACTTTACCTGGGTGGAGGATGGAGTTTACTGAGGACCAGAATTGTCTGGGGTTATGTTTGATGGAGGTAAGGCAGACTGGTAGTATTGGATTTTGTCCTGTTTGATAAGCTTTTTGGTTCTATTGCGTAGTTCTAGGAATTTTTGCCTAGTAGAGGGGGTTTTGGTTTTGCGCCAGTTGTCCCATGCTTTATCCCTGTTTTTCATTTCAGACTTCATGTTTTTTTGTAGCCATGGGGATTGTTGGGCTCTAGTTAAGGAACGTCTTATGGGGGCTTGGTAATTAATGATGCTTAGGAATGTTTTATTAAAGTAGTCAACTGCATCATCTAGTTTGAGGTATTTTAGAGGTTGCCAGTTACAGTCTTTTAGGGATGTGCTGAATGAGAGAGGGTTGAATTTAGTTTTTTTGCATATTTGAAGGTAGATGACGGGTTTTGCTTTATAAAGGTGTTTTCCTAGTAAGAAGGTTGGGGAGTGATCACTGAGGCAGTCAGATAAGCAGCCTGCTATATATGACTGGGTGCTCTTACTGACTAGTATCCAATCAAGGTTAGTGTGTTTGTTGGAGTTATCCTAGTAGGTGACTGGACTGGTTGGGTGAAGCCATGATGATTTACATGATGGGTTGGGTGGTTGCTAGAGCAGGATTGCCAGTCGGTGTTGAAGTCTCCTAGAATTAAAGTTTCTTGGGGTAGGTGGTGGGTAGTTCAACTGAGGAGGTTTTCAAGTGGAGGGATGTTGTGGCCAGGTGGGAAGTAGCAACCTATTATGTTTAGGGTTTTATTTTGGTTTATTTTAAGGGTGGTATATATTATTTCTTCCTTACCTATTTGGGGAGCTGCTAACTTTAAGATCTAGATGTCTAGATGCTGCTTAAATATTATAGCTATACCACCTCCTTTTTTGTTTAGTCGGTCTACTCTTAGTATATTGTAACCAGTAGGGAGGATTTGCTCATTAGTAATGTGTGGTTTTAACCATGTTTCTGTAAGGATCACTACATCAGGAGAGTAGAAGTCTCTGGTGGCATGGAATTCATGCATCTTATTGCATATACTTCTAATATTTAGGCTCATCGGATGGAAGTCGGTTGGCTTTCTATTGGCTGTGATTTGGGAGATGTGGTTTGTAATCTGATTATGAGGGGAGGGGTTGGAGATAGAGGGACCAGGATTAGGATGGATGTCTCCACTGAGTGCTAGGATGGATATGGATGAGATTATTAGTTTTATCAATTTCTGTATATGCTTGCTTAAAAGGGAAGTTTTTTGATTGTGTTCTGTGGGAAATAGGTATGGTGGTAGGGTTATGTTAGGTTGTGGGGTTGTTTTTAGTTTAGGTATTGTGGTCTGTAGTCTATATAGAGGGTGTATTGGGAAGGTTGTTGACCTGATGAGAGAGTAGTAGAGTAGAGGTGGGATATGAGTGGTGGTGTGTGCGGTGGTAAAGTGGAAGTTGTTGAGTGCAGGAATGGTGGAGGTTTGGTAAGATGTGATGTATGCACGGAGTGTGCATGCAGTGAGTATTGGTATGGTGTGCTTGTACATATTAGCTGAGTAGGAGGGATAGTAGTGAGAAGTTGTAGGAGGAAGTATAGGTGTGGTAATGTTATAGGGTGAAGGGTGAGAGGGGGTTACTGTTTGTAATAAAGGTAGGACCACTGGGGTTGGGTGGGAATTGGGTGAAGGAAGGAGAGTGTAGCGGGCAACAGATGAAGGAAGACTATCAGTATGTTTATAGGTTAGAATGAAAAGGGCTGGCCCTAATTAGGCTGCAATTGTTCTTGTGGGGAGTGGGAGGATCAGACTAGACCAGAAAAGTGGTGGATAGCAATAGTATGATGAAAAGGGCTGGCCCTGATTTCACAGATATGTAAGTCTACAGAAACAATAAAAAAAGGCAGTAGGTACTCTGACTTGCTTGTTTTGCATACCTGTCTTACTGAAATAAAATAAGCCAATTTTACCAAGGAGTTATGTGGAAATTAGGAAGACAAGAATTTATAAGAGAAAAGGTTTAGGAGAAGTAGAGAAACAGCAGAGCATACAAATAGTGCAGCATATAAAGACAGATTGCAGTTAGAAGTACAGAATGGGGGGGCAGCTAATGTTCTGAAACAATAAGAAAATCAGTAGGTACTTTGGACTTACTTGTTTTGCATACCTTTATTTTGAATTAAAATAAACACTTGTAACCAGGAGTATGTGGGATTTAGAAAGACCACAAGTTATAGGAGAAAGGGTTTATTAATACTAGAAAAACAGCAGGGCTTACAAATAGTTGAAACAGCTTGCAAAGGGAGACTGCTGTTATGAAGTACAGTGTGGGGAGGGGCAAACTAACGTCCGTGATGGAGTGCTTTACTTAAAAATATAAATGAAACAAGGGCTAACAATTAATTTTGTCTGGAGGATAAAACAATCTTTTTGTATATTTTGAAAATAACACTCATTCCAAGGTTGCCTGGTTCTGTTAAAGAGCACTGCAGGCCAATAGATCAAACTTGGCTTGGTGGGGATCCAGGGAAAGTAGAATTAAAAGGAGAAGCTGGGAAAAAAATAATATTAATACAAAATACAGCAACTGTTAAGAAAAAAATGCAAAAAAAAAAAAAAAAAAAAAAG
This sequence comes from Protopterus annectens, assembly GCF_019279795.1. Classification (NCBI taxonomy): domain Eukaryota; kingdom Metazoa; phylum Chordata; order Ceratodontiformes; family Protopteridae; genus Protopterus; species Protopterus annectens. The sequence continues at coordinate 988,201,298 of NC_056729.1, forward strand.
CTGATAACAGAGGAGTGGAAAGAAAAGAAAAACTAGATAATCTATACACAGATAAATTCTTCAGTTTGTGATAATGTGAAAATTAAGACAAGTTGTCAGTTATCACATTCAACAGATTAATGCAGTTGCAAATATATAGGAATACTGATACCAGTTAAGTGGTATAACACATTATAAACCAATAGGTGAGGAAAGGTACACACTAATAACTAGGCATTTCTAAAGAATGCAATAAAGTGAGCAGCAAAGAAATAATATTCTAACAATAAATGCTCTACACAAGTAAAGCTCTAACAGGTCTATACTCTACAGTGATTCAGTGAAATGAGTTTTCAGTGATTTGAGCTTTCAGCAATTTTTTGAGGGTAAATTGAAATTCAGTGAAATGAGTTTTTAGTGAATCAAAGTAGACCCATATGTATATATATATATATATATATATATATATATATATATATATATATATATATATATATATGTATATATATATATATATATGTGTGTGTGTGTGTGTGTGTGTGTGTGTGTGTGTGTGTGTGTGTGCATACAGATAAATAGATAGATATCATTGACCATGGGTATGATTGAACAAAGGACAGTACAGGAACATGGATTAAATGAATGTGCACAGTCTAGAGGTACAATGGGGTTTCTATATTGACCCAAATATGTGCAGAAACATGTACATGTATGTAAATCATTATATATATATATATATATATATATATATATATATATATATATATATATATATATATGTATATGCCAGCCGAAATATGGGCATGTATGTGAATATATCCATATATGTTGTAATATAAAGGAAGGACAAAGAAAGCATTCTAGAATGTTACTAAATTAAACAACAATTCCATTCTCTATACACAAATGGAACAGTAGCAGTGAACAGTCTGTGCAGTATGTGAAGGAGGACTGCCCATATACGGTGGCTACAGTAATATGATATAACATTGCGCTATCATAACCAGTACATGCCACGCACAAAGCCCAGTATGCAAGTGTGACAGCATGACACAACAGTGTCATGGAAAGCATTGGGGTAAAGAAATGTCATATTGGTGAACCAACATAACACAGCAACCAACAAAGCTTACCCATCAAACTGTGTTATGTGTGAACTATGGGAAAAATGCTGTTTGTGTGTTGCTGTTATACTACACATGAATACAATGGAACTCTTTTGTCAGTAGCAGCATGTTAACTGCAAAATTCATAAGTGTGACGTACACAGCCACAGTCTATTGGACGTAAGAAGACAATGCTGTACCACATACATAGGAGCACACACATGCACACAGACATAAGGAATAGCACACCTGTCACATGGAGCAATCCATGCATCAGATATAGTATTTCATGGACATCAACATAGTTACTGCATATTTAATGTGGTAATGTGTGTCATGGTCCAAGTATAAGATGATGCAAAATGTCACATGACATATTTATAGTATGGTCTGATGTATATTGCATAAGCATGGCAGCAATATGCTATGCATGAACAAGTATGCCTTTACAGTACAACTGGTTGTATTGAAAACACCATGGTGGCAGCAGTACTTAACTGGATCACGCAGACAATGCTTATGTTCCTGAGGGGGCCACCCTGATGGGGCTGAACATCTCAAATTATCTCACAGGCTAGGTCCCTGAAGGAGTTGTGCATGGTCTGCTTCATGTCCTGAAAAAAAAATTCCCCATCACATCCTTCCTATGAGCCTGAATGACATCAGTCATAACCTCCTGAATCTGGTCCCAAAACCTGCCTGCCTATGGTGGTGGTCAACATCTCCTATGGAGAGTAGCAGGGATGACAATGCATATAGGTCCACGTCTGTTCTTGTCATCATCTTTAGCGCAATCATTGTCACCATCCTCAGAATCTGAGTACTCAAGCAGTGGTCTCACATATTCCCACCTCTGATGACTGATAGAAGAACAGCAATGTATGCCATGATCTGTCAAGGTGAAACATTAAAAGACAGAAAATGCGTAATATGCATTATAGCAACTATATGGTACATAACATACTCAGTGTGACATAATCCACAGGCAGAAATTTTTCAGTATGTCACAGTACAGTAAGGTATGCATATATGCAATTTTATCACCATATCTGATATAAGGCATGAATCCAAAGCATAGGAAGAAAAACAACTTGTCTAATAGTCCACACATTCCTGTGCAAAACATGGCTGTCATGAAACACAAACCAATGTGCACTTAAAGAATGTTGCAGACAGTATTGGCTCCCTATTAGAAGACCGAAGATGCATTATTTCGGATGCGTCTTGGTAGAACTCAAAAGCCTGAAATGGCAAAATATCGAAGCATCTTTTAAGTGAATTCTTTCCCTGGGAAGAATTTGCTTGGCCACCGTTACTTTGCCATTTTTGGCACTGTATTGCGGTCTCTGAGTTTATATATTTAAGTAGGGGGGGTGTGGGGGGGCAAAGCCCCCCACTTAATGTAATGTTTAAAGTGTGTTTTTTTTTTTTTTTTTTATTGGAACAACATTTTTTTTTTCCCTAGGAAAAAAATCGCTGTTCTGACAGTTAGAAATTGTAAGCTTTCACTTACATAGGGTTGATTAACCACTGTTCATTTTTTTAAGCATTTGGTGATCTAATATAGACCCTCAGTATTCAGTATGCCATTATCATGGCACCTGCATATGAGACACAAGGTGTATCACAATACATTACAGGTTTCATACTTCTCAGGTGATATAGCCTGTAAGGAGTATATATAATGTATATAATAAAAATAAGTGAGGTCAGCAAGTGGATAGTGATGCACATGACACATCTGCAATGTCTGGGACACTATATCTAACATAGAATGTCAGCGAGTTACTTCAGTGCATGATATGGCTTACAACACACAGCTTATCGGAGGAAATCTTGCCATCACCTGACCAATTAGGAACCAGACATCATTATGCATGACAAACAAAATGGTGGTCTGTGCTAGACAACACTCAACATAACCCTCAATATGTTATCAAGCAGACTGAGAAAATATCACTACTTCCATGCTGCCTATATTGTGTGTGTGCCTTGCACATTTATGCCATGGTGTCACTATGTAAATCACTCACAAGTGAAAACCAGGTGTCTGTGTTAGTAATGAATCATGAGTCCCCAAATAACCTATGTGCATTATGGTTTACCTTCATATCGTCGATCACATATGATCGACTGGCCACATCGTCAAACCGTTTCTGCAAAACCAGAACCGCAAAAATTTAAAAAGTCGAATAAATATCGAATTTTGACATTTCCAGCTGTGCCACACCTCCAAACCAGTGCTACTATGCATCAAAAAGGGGGCGAGATTTTGCCATTCGGATATGTGGAATTCGACGTTTGGGACATTTGCACTTTGGTATTCGCAGAAGTGGGGTCGACTATAGTGAGATCGGCTTTATGAAGTTAAACTGTGCATTATGAAGTTATAATAAGAGGAACAATCAGAAACATAAAAGATATATGCAAATGAAATGAGTATTGCAAAATAGTCATTGGCTGACACAACATCAGATGGCTGGAATGCAGTATAACAAACTAGAGCAACTGGACAATCATAACTGCAGCGTCAGCATGTGACATATAAACCTTTAAGTATGTCATACACACATTACTATACATCAGCTGATGTATCACTGCACTACATACATTTTTAGGGATCCCTATATGGGTCTACTTCATAATGGTGACCCACAGTTCGTCAACTGTCAAAATGGCGAGATGAAAATGCCATAATTTTACAAGCACAAACTCCTGCAGCATCATAAATCATCTCCAGGAAGGTAACCACTTAACCTCAAACATTAGCAAATTACACCCACCAAAGTGGGAGGCTTTGCCCCCTACACCCCCTACTTAAATATACTAACTATGAGATTGCACTACAGCATAGAAAAGGTACATTTCACCATGATGGGCAGGAGGTTACTTTCCCAGACAGGATTTACAATGTTCCGGGAGTTTGTGCTTGCAAACTTATGGCATTTTCATCTTGCTGTTTTGACAGTCCATGAACTGTGGGTCGACGTTTTGAACAGGACCCCCCTATGTATGTACCTGCAAAATGCAAACAGTGTAATGATGATAAGTGATTATGTAACAGGCAGACATAAATAAAGAACACAAGTGGCTTTGCCCACAACAATTCGTGAACACAGGATACAAATGTGTTTTACACAAAGCATCACCAGTCTTGTAGGCAGAACCACTGGCCATGTCAAACTGAAGTATATGCTAGACATAGTCTGCCAACAGCATGCCAAATGCTGAGACAGCAGGCACCCATTCAGTATGAGAATAGGCAGGCTATGCACCACCGCCACACCTACATGTTTGCCACCACCTACTGTGCAAACAACAGTAACAGTATAATTAACTAGTAAGTGAAACATCACAGGTAAAAGCACTGTAACAGTTACACAGAACTATCTGTCATCTAGGGTGTAATGTAAAATCAACAACATTACTCTCAACAAACACACCCTGCTCCTAACTCATCTGTAAACATTTTAATTAAATGTATATTGGTAAGCACAGGAAACATATGACTATTGCAGTTCCATTACAAATGCATGATGAGTAATCTTGCATTAATATCAGCATGTATGGAGCTTTAAGCCAAATCACTCCTCTAACAATAGTGTGATCTATTCTACATAAAATAGCATGGAAACATCTAAAACATACCTCTCTCTCTCTCTTTCTGCTGATCTTTCAGACACTGCATCCACTTGATGCACAGGGTCCAATTTCTGCCAGGCATGTTAAGGAATACCCGGGTCATGAATTTACTTTTTCAGTCATTGATCAGGAAGTTCCTTCCAATAGGGGGGGGGTCCAGATACGTTAATTTTAGAACAAAAGGAATTAATTTGTCAGCTAAAACTAGAAGCCTATCATTATCCAGGCTTAAATGGAATGTTATCCATTTCTTGTATTTTAAAATTAAGAAGTTTAGTTGGGTAATTTTATTGTATTTATTTTTGTAGATTGCATCCATTTTAATTTCTTCATTTATTTTTTTATCTATTTCAGCTCCGAGCTATTGGAGCCATTACTCCCCAGCCAACAGCATAAATTTACACAGCTTTACTCAGCTTATCAAAACTCCCACCCATGGCAAATCTACAGGATCAGAATATATCTTAGATTGGATATTAGTTACCCAACCTCAAAATTACTCAAACTCTGGCTCCCTAACCATACTAAGTGACCACATCCCAGCATACAACAGGACTCACCCTCATATAGTCAATACACACTTCTGTAAAACATCCACAAATCTCACCCACTTTAATCAAAATAAATTCTCAAGCATTCTAAAAGCCCATAACTGGCTCACACTAAAAACCCTCCCCCTAGATGAGGCAGTTAATTACTTTAATAAGCTATTCTTGGGTACTCTTAGTAGCTTAGCCCCATATGTATCAAGCGAACAAAAGTGAATCACGTACCATGTCTAACAAAACCGACCAAACAATGTAGCCTTCATAGAGACAAGGCATGAAAAACTTGTCAAAAAGATAGAACACAACAAAATGAAATTAATTTCAAACAACTAAGAAATAGAGCCAAGAAGCTAGTAATACAAAATAAGAAAAACTATTTCTCCTCTAAGCTAACAACCTTACAAAATAATCCAAAGAAATTGTGGAAGTCAGTCTCCACCATTCTCAACCCTAGAGCTCTACAGAATCCCTCTCCTGCACCTGATAAGACCCCTAATCAAATTTTCCCATGACTTTAATACCCACTTTATTACCACCATCCAAAAATTAATCAAAGACTCCTCAATAAGCTCAATGCAATACTCCCAGAATACTAATAATCTCTTGCAAAATGAAAATGTACCATTAATTCCTGACAATGGGAGGGTAGTGTAATGGTTAAGGTGCTTGCCTTACAAAACACAAGGTGCAGCGTTTGAGTCTCATAAGGGATAATTGGCTAGGCTTAAAATGGCTTGCAAGGGCAGTTAGCTTAGTTCTAATTTATGAAATTCCAATCCTTCTGCAACTCACTCATTTTCTATTCAACCAGTACCCACATCTCTCATATGTAAAGTATTAAAAAAACTCAAACCAAGCTCTCTTTCCACAGACAACCTTCCCCCCAAATATTTACAACTAGCAGTAAATGCAATTGCGTATCCATTTAGTATTCTTATAAACCACTCTCTTGCAGAAGGATATGTTCTACATCTAGGGAAAAAAATCTATTATTACTCCACTACATAAAAGCAGAAACTCTCATGACCTCTCAAACTATCACCCCATCTCTATACTTTCCCCACTATCCAAAATCCTTGAGAAGTATATACACACACATTTACTCAAGTACCTCATTGACAATAATCTTCTATTTCCCACTCAACATGACTTTTGCCCAGAGCACAGCACTATTACAGCCCTGCTCTCATTCACCGATACTGTCTACAAAGCCTTAGATACAAGTCACCCCACTTCAATAATCCAATTGGCTCTATCTAAGGCTTTTGACACAGTATCACATATTAAACTTCTGATCCAATTAACAAAACTTGGCTGCACCCCTTAATCCCTCAACTGGTTTACATTATACCTAAACAATAGACAACAATCTGTAAAGTGGCATAACGTTCAATCTGATTATCTGTCAAACAACACAGGAGTCCCACAGGGTTCCATTCTAGGATCATTACTCTTCAACATCTTTATTAATGATCTTCACAAAGTCTTTCAACTATGTAAAATTATCCAATACGCTGACGATTCGACAATAATCTTTACTGCAAACAATTTCTCTGACCTCCTCACAGTTTCTCAAAATGCTTTCACAGAGACTCAATCATGGCTAAACAACTGACAACTGCTACTAAATGCCAAAAAAAAAAAAATCAAAACTTCTATTATTCTCTTCAGAACCACCAGATATAGACTTCAAAATCTTATCTAAAGATAGAACTGAAATAGAAATTGTAAAATCTGCCAAACAAGTAGGTATTACAATTGACAACAAACTTACCTTTGAAACACACATTCTTAATGCATTAAAGAAAACACACTTTAAACTTGGCAAACTTTATTGTCATAAAGTTTAGATGGACAAAAACACCAAAAGAAAACTGGCAAGTACCTTACTCATCCCTGCTCTACTTTATGGTAGGGTTCCTATTATATGATCGAAGACACATTCTTTTGAATGCATCCTGATCAAACTTGAAAACATGAAATGGCAAAATATAGAAACGGGATATAAGAGATTTCTTACCCTGGGAAAGAAATCGCTTTGCCGCCACTGTTATTTTGCTGTTTTTGTCACTGTAGTGCAATCTTGGAGTTGGTATATTTAAGTAGGGGGTCTGTGGGCACAGCCCCCCACATCTGGGTGTGTGTGGGGTGAAGCCCCCCCCCCCACTTTATGTAATGTTTTAAAGTTTCTTTTTTTCTTTTGTGGCACACCGATTTTTTCCCCTTGGAAAAAAATCGCTGTTCTAAGTATTTAGGATTGTAAGGTTTCGCTTACATGGGGTCGATAAATCAGCATTCACTTTTTTAAGTATTCACTGATTTAATATAGACCCTTATGGTAGGGCCATCTTTACTAACCTTCACTCATCCCTCAGCAATAAACTTCAGTCTTGTTACTATAAAATAGCTAAATTCATCTTAGGAAAGCCTAATTGCTCACACCACTGCCAAGCAATCTCTGAATTAAACTGGTTGGATTTCCCAAACTATCTTTGCTATACCCAACTAATGTTAGCCCATAATCTAATTTATAAAGCAAATACTTTCCCAGCACTCTCATCAATACTACAAACTTATATTCCTTCAGGTACCCTAAGATCCTCCATCATATTGTTACTAAGTGTAACCAAGCCCAACAAAAGAGCTAGACAGTGCTTGTTCTCCCATAGCATTGCTAAAAAATGGAACTCCTTACCCTCCCATATTACCCAAATAGACTGTATAAAGACATATAAAGTAGCATTAAAAACTTACTTCCATATAACCTCAAATGCCGATGCAAATCAAACAAACCACCATCAAACCTTCACTACTTATTTCTAACCCAGTGCGATAATTCAAAATAACTTTTACCCTGACAGCAACACAGCTCTATTACTGCTATAACTGTTTGGTAAGAACTGCCATTTTGTTTCATGTAATGCCAAAAAGAAACAACTCAAGTTTTGTACTATACTACTTACTGTTATCTACGTTTATATAAGTTCTGATACATACTGATAAGTTTTGTATTGTCTATGTATTCTACTTTTATGATTTTATTTTAATTTTTGCTTATTTCTGCTTTTAAAATTTTTTTTGTCAAGTGTCTATATTTTTATTTGACTGTATTAATTGTGGAGCTTTTCTCCCTGGGCCTCCACTGAAAATGGGTTCCTGACCCAGTGAACTTTCCCGGTCAACAAAAGTCAATAAATAAATAAATAAACAAACAAATAATAAATATTGATTAATGCACCAAATTCTGTGAACTTATACAGACATACACAAATGGGATTCGAAAAACCTTGAGTGATAGTGAACCTCATTAATTATGTATGGCACAAATGGTCCTTAAAAGCTGTGTGCACATATCTGGTCTTACTTTAAGGTATACCTGATTTACAGGTAACTTTAAAGGTAATGTGACACTTGCTATCATTGCTGGGGTGGGGTATTTGCTCTTATTACAGATTTATGTTATTATTACTCCATATAAATTTATTTATATATGTTGACAGTCACTTTTTTGGCAAAAATGTCTGCAATGCAAAATGTCTGTGACATGCTGGAGGGATGTAGGGTTGATCACTATGCATAGAGGTAGGTAACATCTGCATTACAGTAGTCAGGAAATCCTTCTATGTGGCACACCGCATCACAAAAGGGTTCTCATCCAGGAAAAAAGAGGACATTGTTCCCCTCTACTCGGCACTCGTTAGACCCATTATAGAGTATAATGCCCCTTTTGGAATGTACCTCACAAGACATCTGCATCAGCTGGTAAGGCCAAAGAAGTACCTCATGAAGAGGATTACTGGTCTCAAACAGATGCCCTACACTGACCATCTCAAAAAACTCCAGCTTTACTCTGTAGCATATCGCCTACTCCGAGGAGATCTCTGCCTAACATATAAAGCTATGTTAAACCCAGAGCTGTTGGAAATGCTACACCTTAAGAAATCACAATCACTCTGAGCTACACACTCTAGGGACCTAAACCTTGTCACCACAATAAACAGGACATGCTGGAGGGATAGATTCCTGCCCCAGAGACTTCCTATTCTCTGGAACAAGCTACCCATCTATGGCAAGCAAAGTTCCTCATTAGCACTCTTCAAGAAAAATCCTGATGAGTGGATGGGAAATAGGAAATACACCCCAGGGATCACTTCTGTGGCTCTGCTTGACAGGGGCACAGGAAATTAACTTTCTTGGGTGGCGTAAGCCAGAGAACCTTGTTGGCTAGGCTTACTTAGGCCCTTGGGGCGATAGCCTAGTACCTACCTATGAACCTATGAACCTATTACTATCAAGTAGGGATTCCACATATGCACTTGTGCAGAAAAAATGGAAAGAGCACCAGTGAACAGTACATACAGACAATCTGATTATACACCTGTATGTATTGCTGGTGACCCTGTACATTCTGTGGTATACTTATGGAAACTGGTGTGCTCCAAGTATATATGTACATTGCATGTTCACTGTTTACATTATGAATATTCATTGATTCTTAGCAATGCATGCATTACAGATAGTATAGAATGAAAATACATCCACATTCATATCTGGTTACCTTGTACTGTCTGTGGTATGCCTACCAGATAATGAGGCTTTCCAAGAGTTTATGTAACTTGTAAAATCACTACTGTACTTATAGTTTCTTATAATAGTAATATAGTAATGACTGTTAGTGCATTTCTTTCTATGCAGATGAAATGGGGATGGCATTGCTTGCTCACTGTTTATTGTGTTGTTATGTAGGTATTTGTGCATAACAGTTCATGTTACTATGTTTGTTTTCTACAGATTTTCTTTATAGCACAGTGTTGCACACCATATATTGACAGTGACTTTTATTATTACAATATTTCTCACTGACTGCAGTATACAACAATCATCCAACATTATTGGTTTACACATAGCCATTATGTTGTGATGTGCGTGTTAATGTGTGAAATCCATTCATATCTTACAGAGCATGTGACAAAATGGTTACATGGTTGTCCTTTCATTGTTGTGATGTCCAATACAATGGGTTGAAATACCACATACGACCACTACAGATATTACAAATGATGTTGTTACATGTGTCATTTATTCAGAAGCTATTTTCATATCACTTGTTGTCTTTTACTGTAACAGTGCTACACATGACAGGGACTATTTTATATAGATTTGCATTGCACATGAATGGAGAGCAGGTCAATTGACATACACTTGCTACAACATCATGTCCATATGTTGGCCCTGATATAAAGTATATTATGTGCATATTCCTTTCTTCCAGATGACAAACCAAAGTAGAGCTGAGAATTTCTCTCCTCGAGAAAATGACATCATTATCATGCACTGCTCTGGTATGGACACAGTCTGCTTGGACAGGCAGGAAATGCTACATGGAGGAACAAAGTGTGGCTAGAACTAACCAACATAAATGCTGTGGGAGGTCACAATAGATCCTAGGAGGCGTGTTGGTGAATCTGCTTTGAAATAATCCATCATGTAAATAAGGCTGGTATAAGAGGTTGAGGAATGCCATTGGTGGTGGCTCACAATTGGCCTCCCCTGCACAATATAGTGTTCCTGGTGCCCCCGCAAAACACCAGATGCAATTGCTGTACACCCAGTGGAGGTATAAAAGCAGATGTTCCAGGATGTACATGCATGTCATACTTTTTAAAACGTTGTTGCATATATATGCTATCTCACAATGTATGTTTGTTTTGCTCATATTCGTGTATTGTTAGTTTTGAGTTGCAGCAGCAGAACTGCACAATGAATGTTGGAGCACACATGCCAAAGAAAGTGTAATGGCATGTTATCATACAAATGCAGTATATGCATAACACTTTTATCAACATGTGTAAGATTGTCTTTATTCATTTGCACAGGTGCATCCACATTTGTACAGCAGCAACACATCAGGTGAGTGTTTCCATATTCTGTTACTGTAACCAGTAGCAGTTAGTCTCTGCTGCCTGTCATGACAGTGGTATATACTGACATGCTGATGTATTCTGCCATTGTTATCTACAGATGCATCATCAAAAGACACGGGCCATGTACATGCACCTACAGAAAGACCAGGTATGGTTTGCCTCGATGTTTATAGGCTGCAGCACTGTGTTGTACACCTGGAATGTATGAAGTTCATGTTGTTGTTTTCCATTGAAAGGGACATTTGGAGAGCATGTGCACAATATGTCAAGTGTCTCCATATCCTGATAGTGTGGTCTATATGTCATCATGTATGTCTGTCTGTATTCATGACTGTGTTGAATACCCACATGATGTACTTTGTTTTTTCCTACTACAGAATCTGCATTACTGCAGATAAGAAACTCACCACAAAGGGGGGCTGTAACTGATATGACATTTCCTCTGTTTCATATATGTCAGTCTTGATACTCCTAGTGGTGCCCTCCATCATTCCTTCTACACCTGCATAGGACAGCAGCTATCTGCACATCAGCCTTGACCAAACGGTATGTGTAAATATTACCTAATCTGTGGTATATTTGTGTTGGAACGGTACATGATGATGAGTATGTGCTTACTGCTTACTAATACTGTCTGGATGACTTTGTTTACCTGTGACAGCTGCACTGCATTTCAGCCCTCATCGCTTCTAGCAGATTTCCATGAAGACATGCCAGGTACATCTTATTTTATTACTCACATATGTAATATATGTTGCATATGTAACCTAAGTGTCATTTCTCTGTTATATAGGTTCCATGAGCTATTCCCAGACATGACCTTTTGGTAAGTCCTTAGCCTCACTAACATTGTAGTCATATAGTTTTCCCATATGCCAATACTGAGTTGCACCATGTCATTTATGTCAGTATCTGTGTCCTCTGTCTCTCCTTGTAGCACATCCACTATCTGCCTCCTTCAGTAGCCCATTCCCCTGATCCTAAGGCGGAATGTGATGCATCTCACTGTGCTAGCATGGCTTGTGGCACACAGGACACATATTTGGTGATATATAGTCTGTCCCAGATGGTGACCACTGAGTCGATCAGGATGTAGCCTCAGACATGGAGAAAAGCATGTCCAGCCATTCTGATGAAGTGAGGACATCAGATGTTGGCCAGGATGATGCCTGTGCACCACTGTCCCAGGTTGATTCTGTTGGTGTTGTTGACTCTTCCCCATTACATTGTGATACTATCTGACACAGTACACATGGCTGTGTAGCTGGTGTTCATGGGTGTGTATCAATGGATGTCTTCCTACTCCTAGAGTTGAATGAACATTCCGAGCAACATCATGGATCTGACATTTATGTACTTGCCCATGCCATGAATCATTTTGAAAACCAGCTGTGTGTGTTGTATGAAGGTCAGGAGTGCAGTCATGTAGATTCATGGCAGCACTGGCTGCATAGTATGACAGTGTATTATCTGTGGCATGCTCAGCTGAAACCCTGGTTATGACAGTGCTACAGCAATGCCATAATAATAACTGGGTGTTACGTGCCCTGACTGTTGTTAGATGATTGATGTCTCTGCTGCAACGTGCGACCATATCTGCTGTTGGCCATTCCACTATGATGCCAGCAGTCATGACCAGTCAACTTGTAGTCATGTTCCTGATACATATTCTACAGACTTCCATCAGAGATAGCTTCCTTTTGTTGGGTCACAATATGATATTCTCCGAGGGTTTTGGAGACGTAGTCAATGAAACACGTTGTCACATTTAAGTTGCATTGGGTGCACACTGTGTCTTTTCAATCCAGTGGGTATGTGAGGAGTGATTCTTGCATGTTTTCTAAAATCACATGTACAGCTGGTGTGTTGAATTGTTCCTTCAGCATGCTGAGCTGTCTGAAACTTTTTTTTGGGGGGGTCTAAGTGTAGTTTCTAATACATTTTGATTGTCTTCTAAGGAACTTACAGCCACAAAACAATATTTTGGGAAGGTTACACCCCTGGATGCCATAAATATTCTTCTTGCCTAAATTCTGACCTAAAAACAATAAAACTGTGTTATTGCATTTGCTCTGAATTTTGGAAAAATAAAAAGGATCAATGATATTAATTTGTCTGTATTCTCTGAGATTGCATTTATCCTCAAACAAGCAAAGAAAAAAAAGATTTGTCCATGTCTTTTTGTTCCTAACAGAACTATAGTCTTGTGAACTGTGACTGCTATTTCTTCATTCACAATGAATAAACTAGGGAAAGTATCTTTGTCTGATGCCAAGATAAATGCAAGTTTCTTCAGCTAACATTCAGCTTGCAAACATATCACGGAAGTGAGCTGTATAGAAAGCATGTATCCCTGATAGAAACCCTTTCATTAACTTTCTGTTTTGTAATATATAAAAACATCATATTTTAGTGAGTCGAATGCCTTTTTAAAATCAAATAACAGTAATCTGCATTTAGTTCTGTATAGTGACATTTGAATAGAAAGTAGAGATATAGAAGGCAACTTGCATATACTTTTTCAACCATTTGTAATGCCTACTTTATCCAGCTGCAATATATAGGAAGTATGTTGTTTAGGTATGTAGCAAGAATTTTAACCAAAAAAAACACATTTTCATTCAATGAAGAGATCAACTCATATCTCGCCTCACTTTGTTTTTCCCTGTTATTAAGTGGAATAATTATCTTTTCTTTTGGTTTAGCAAAAAAACAAGCCTTTCTCTTTTTTCAGTGTAATTAAAATATGGGATAGTACTAAAGGTAATTCTATAACTTTAGAATATGAAGAATCCAGTGAGTCTGCAATATATTAGTCCATTATTATTCCTAATAGCTTATAAAACTTCTTCAAAACTTTTATCGACAGCTAAGTTTTCCTTTGTCTCCTTGAAAAGAAGCCTTTTGTCAGTCATTGAGGTCCAGTAGCCATCTGACAAGAGAATTTGGAGCAATATGATTGTGGGACAATTTAACAGATGAGACCATTATCTGTCCTGGGATTCATGTAGTATCCCCATTTGCCTTATGGGTTTCTATGACATGCATCTCCTCCATATTCTGCTTGAATTTTCAGACTACTTACTTGGGCTGAAAATATACCTTGGTCCACCAAAGTGTCCCTCACTAAACTAGTTCCACTGGCATATAGTGATAAAATATTAAGTGCAACCCATGTGACCCACAATGGGAGTGAGGCCTGGGAGCCTGTTGGACCTGGAATTTGGATGATGGCAATGGAGTAAAATAGTGTTGTGCAATGCTTAATCCCTTCAGTGGAGGAGAGATAATGCAAGGGACTACCACAATGTGGGCATTTTGACACCTAACTATGCAATTGCCTTCATCATAAGTGCATGAGTGTGTGTATTCATATGGGAAAGGGAAAAGAGTCCCCCTTTATGACATATATCACATGTTTTTCACCATGAGGTGGGGTTTGAACCTATATGAGTACATCTTAATTATCAAGATGCCTGCAACAGCATAAAGACCCACTCCATGGTCTGTATCTATGATGGTCATTCCAGATGATTTTCTTTCCCATGCTGGAGGTACCCAGTACAGGAGACAAGCATGAGCTTGAGTTCAGCTGGGAGAGGATTGATAGCAGGCAAGGAAAAGGAAAGCAACACATGAAAAAGGCCCTCTTTACTAATGTTCTCAAATTCAATGGAGGTTAGAAAAGTTGAACACTCAAAAACCAAGAAAAAAGAATGCTGAAAACCAGAAATCTTGACCGGAAGAAATGCTGTACAACCCCAAACAATTGTAAAGTGAAAATTGCTGGTGTATGATCCAGTTCAAATGAAAAAAAACTTTCACGATAAATAAACAGTCCAAAAAGTGACAAAAAGAAAAACAACTTTAATCCAATAGTTCTTCAAACCACGAGCGCTTTCGCCTGGTATTACCAGGCTTTTTCAAGTGTAAAAAACAATAACAACACATGTTTATTATATACTGCCTGGTTTAAACTCATTGGTTAATTGAATAAGGCTAAATTGGAATGCATTAAATTGAATAAAAAAATTAAAAAAATTAAAAACATTTTTACATTGAACCATGAGAACAAGCTGCTTTTAAAACACACAATCTCCTATAGAACTTATTTTGTGTGCAATGTTATAAACGCTTTTTTGCAATCTTTATAAAAAAGCCTTGTAGTCATGAAATATTTTAAAAAATACTTAAAAAGTTAGGAATGAACTGTCTGTACAGAATCCATAATGTCAAACCTGAAAGCAGAAACATCTTACAACTAAATTGACTGCTGCAAACCCCTGGTTTTCTAAAGACCACAAAAAGTGGAAAACTTGTGTGTAACTAGGACAAAGCTGCAAACTAATAATGTAAATAAAAATGAAGTGAAAAAATGGAATACTGTTGCACATTAGAGGTTAGGGTAAGCTGATTCCTTGAGGATTTTTTCTTGTATTACCTCTTTTACTAATTACTTTATCAGTAAAGTATCTTGTGAAGCAACTTTTTTAGTTCTTTTAAAGTGTATTCTAAGTCTGCTGACCTTGGAGAAGATTGTTTTCAACCCATACTTTCTTTTGCAATAATAAGTGCTCTCAGTATTCCCTTACCCCTACCCCACCACAATATCCTTACTTCCTACTAGGCAATACTAACCGATTGCTTTGTTTATTAACTCCTGTAAACTCTCTTGCTTTTTGACTCCTATTTATAGTGTGTCCATTTCCATCATTTTGATGTCCAGTCATCATTTCCTAACTTTATCTAATTTCAGCTGGTGTATGGTCAGTTTTATACATTTTCTTTATTTTAGTCTAAACAAAGTCTTCAACAGATTTTATTTGCATAGAAAAAGATCCATCATACTCACCCAAGTTCTTAAATATCTGGAAAAGATGTATCGTCTTGAATCCTCGTGCCATCATTTCCACCCGTTGGTCTAACTTTCTTGTACTTATGCCTATTTCAAACTGTTTAATCTCTTTACCTGTATTACCTGGTATTAATTCATCTTATACAGTGTATTTCCTAAATGTCATTAATGTCTCCACTCATCATTTCAAAACCTATCTTTTCTTCCCGCTTCAGTCCATTCCAAGAAAAAGTAGGCAACATTTTCTGTCATCCTTATCTGCAGCATATGTATTCCCTAGCAATCATGTGTTGGCTGACATCCTTCTTGGTTGAATAACTGATCATCTCTCTCTACTCCATTTTACAAATTCATAAATTATTCTATTTCCTCATTTAAAAGGAATGGTCACCCACTGCTTTATGGTTTGCAACTACCTAAATATACTCCTTGAACTATAATAGAGATTACTTTTTTATACTCAGTAGTGTTTCCTGTAGAACAATTGAGCTAGATTATTTTTCATTTTTGAATTTTTTTTATACTGAAGCCTTTCTCATTCCATGTAAGACATTTTAACAAATTATGTTCTCTTTCTTCATAACCCCCTCCCCCTTACCCTCATATAGAGAGCTAGGATTTCCTACACAATAGGTAGATGACACCTGGCCAGTGTAAGCAAGATCCTACCAATGATTGCTCAAAGGACTTCGCTGTTAGCCTTAAAATACTGGTGAAGGTAATTCACAGACTCATGCTACCTTCCTCCAGATCTACATTCCTGCACCGCACCAGTTACACCATATTAGTAAAAACTGAACTAAGTAGCTATGTATAAATAAGCTAACTTGATCTGCTATACAAAGTATAGATCTTAAATGTATTAGTCATGTTCTAAAGCAAATGTTAAGTAACAAGCTATAATGCCATAATGATTAAGATGTTTGCCTCACAGACACAAAGTGCAGTGTTTGATTCTCACCTTTGAAAGGAAATTTGCTTGGCTTAAAATGGTCCAAAAGGGCAGCTAGCCTAGTACTTACTTATGAGCTATATACAATGCCAAATGTATTTCGTTGGTAAGGATGGCCCCCTGTTTCACAAAGTTGAAAATTCTTGCCATGACATCATGAAAGACTGACCTCACAATGCCTCATTACCTAAACTAATACATAAGTTACTGTATTTCCATGTTAAATACATCAGTAGTCTCTGTCTAGAAAAGCAACTTGTCAACTATTTCTTGCAGATGAAACACCTCACATTGAAAATGATCACATAATGATGTGGCAGTGAAACCTTAATGAAAATAAGACTGAGTTCCTCTAAAGAGGTAAGTTATTTTAATTATTCATAGTGCTTTGCATTTGTAGGTAAATGTTTTTTCAGTAGCTACCATGACATCATTGTGTGGGTGTGGTTATAGAACAAACTGAGTAAACAGTGAAACTAAAAAGTCAGACAGCATGCCACCATCTTTTATTTTGCAAAATCACTTGCAACTTTATCTTGAGGGGAACAACTAAAAAAGAAATTAATTGTACAACAAGGATGCTTCCAAACATGGTCAATAATTTTAATTTACTAGAAAAAAAATGAAAGAATAAAACTTAAAGAGTTACAAACTGATATCTCATATCTGCTTGTTTGGATATAGTTAAAATGTAGAAAGAAATGTTGCACCAAACATTGCCCTAGTTTCTGAGTTAATTCTTAGCATCTGTTTGATTAACCCATTTATGAAAATATAAATAACACAGCTAGTCAATCCCTATTTGTAAATATTAAAAAGAGCATAAAACAAAGTAAGACATATAAAATAACTAATGTATACAGCTGAATGAAAAAAAAAAGTCTTTACAAGTTTAGGCCACACTGAAGGTAGTTCCTTATTACTTAGTTAAAAAGTGTTTTACTAGAAATGTGTATCAATGAGATGTGCAAAATTATGGCATAACTGAAGAAAATGATTCTTGCTAAACCACAATAATCAGTACATATATAAATGAAATGCATTAAAAGACAATTGCAAAATATGATTGATATTGTCGTTATAGACAATCTGCAGGGAATGTATTATTTTTATAACTTGACCAAAATTAAACTTCAAAAAACAACCAACTCTATCTGTATAATCCATATGTGCATGTAAAAGGGGTTAGTATAGGGCATTGCATGCCAGCTGTTTGTTGACACAGTGTCACAGTATTACTGCAGAAGCTTACATACCTTGTGTGAATTCAGATAACAAAAGCTAATAAAGCACCCCAAACATACCTAAATGAACAAATAAATATAATTCTTAATTCAGTGCATTATTCACAAGTTTTCAGCCTGTAAATTCTAAATTTGTAACATTAATGTCAATTACTGTGAGACATGGAAGAGAGAGAGAGATCGTAAAATGCAAACAATACCTAAGCAAGTTAAAAGTGCATATTTTAAACAAAATGTTTTTAATTGCCCGTCATTTTTTTCATATCATCTATATTAATTATTAACAACAGTCCACAATTCACCACATGCAGCATACAATATCATAGCATTCATTCTCATCTCGGATATAGGCATAGATCTCCTTAGTCTATTATTCAGTTATTTTTTTCAATTGCACCCACATATCATACAATTGGTTAACTGTTTAACCTAAACATGTATCATCCTTAATGAGTGGAGCACTGCTGTCACAATGTCTCTTGTAAGGATGGCCTTAAAATGGCCTTAGTAAATGAATACAAACCTACCAGTCTTACAAGCTTTGTGTGCAAAGCCAAGGTATATATAATGACTAACCTCATAAAATATGGTGCAAAAAACATGATTTGACTTTACTCCAAACAGTTTTGCTTTGTGAAGGTTAGATCTTATCTACTGACTCTGGATAAGTTCTTTGAAAGGTTTATGGAGTCTGCAAATGGTGGCTATGTGATACACGTGGTATATCTTGACCTGGCCAAGACCTTCAATGCCACTCCCCATGCTGACATCATAGAGAAGCTAGATGTATTTAAATCAATCTATATGGGGAAAGTTGAGTAGCGAACTGTATGAGAGAGAGGGAATATACAAAGCACAGGTTGCAAGTACCTCATCAAAATGTGGGAAAGTGACCAGCAGTGCCACCAGGGCTCGGTACCGGAATCTCTCATTTATGGGCTTTAATTCTCAGATTTCTAGAAAGAGAACCAAGGCCCTTGGTTAACAAAGGCTGCACGTGACAGCAAACTGTGGGTTATTGTTAAGTTATTCTCTGACTTCTAAACTATCTAGTATAAACTCCCTCTAGTAAACTCTTGTTATACAGAAAGTTAGCTGAAACTAAATTCCAGAGTGTTGTTGCATCATTATTGTTGGTGGACAACTTATTCCTTCATCATATTATATAGACAACACAGCACTAAAGATCAAAAGTGTAGTCAGGAACCTAGGAACTAGGGTTGATAATTCCCTTTCTTTTGACAATCATGTGACACTGTCAGGAAATCCTTTTATTTAGTGCAATTGATTGCAAAAGGAATAGCTTTAATGTTCCAAAGAGGAAACCATTATTTTTTACTCAGAACTGATTAGACTAACAAAGGCAACAGTGGTAAATTATGTACCCACACATGAACTGGTTCAGAAATACCCATATTTATGGGGACATGATAAAATTAAATATTTAGGAGTATGAATTAAAAATTATTCTAGTGTGGCAGCTAAGGATTTGTGGGAAGAGACTAAACAAAAGATAATGCAAAAACTGAAAAATGGAAGCTTTGTTATATAGATATGGATAGTAAGACGTAAGCAATTAAAATGTTTTTAATCTCTTTAGTCTTATACACAGGTCAGGCATACCAGAGGAGAATTTGTTGGTAGCAATTAATAAAGAGCTGAAGGACTTTTATCTGGGAGGGGAAGATGGCAAGAGTCAAGAGGGATAAGCTGATTCTTCCAGTAGAACAGGGCGGTTTGGGATTACCCAATCTGAAGGGGTATTTCAGAGCTACACAGTTAATACTCCTATACATAGCACAAGCAGAAAAATATATTTCAAACTGGAAAGGGATGATGATGAAATATGGGGAAAGCTCTAGAAGCAAGGGTGAACTGGGATTTTGAATGTAGATCTTTAAGGAGAACACCAATAATCATGCAGAATATTATATCCATAAAATAGCAGAAAGTATTCTAAGAACTAAACCAACACATGAATAGAGAAAAGAGATTATGCTGATAGGGATGACTGCAATTAGGGATGCAGACAATAGGCAAGAGGGAGCCGGAACATACTGGAGAAAACTGGGAAAGTAACCAAGGTATTGGAAGCAAATAACCAGAGATGAAAAGATGATACAATTGGAAACATCAATAATGTATTTGGACTACAGGTTAGAGATTGCCTTCCCTATCAGGGATTGATATCAGAGTATAGGCAAAGAGAAAGAAATAAGAGGGTCCTAAATGAAAGACCAGCATTGGTAGAGTTTTTAATAGAATCTAGAACAGAAGCTGCCATTAAAAAGGAATAATTAGTAGAGCATATAAAATATTGCACGATAACTATAAGAATCAATCAGAGGAGGTTAGAAACGATTGGGAAGAGAGACTTGATAAGCAAGTCACAAAAAACAATGGGGGGATATATGTATCTCTCAAAAATATGTAACAAATTAGGATTTTTGCCTGGAAATATTTACATAGATATTTTTATATCCCAAGTAGACTACAGACAATTTTTCCTCAGGTAGACATTAAATGTTGGAGGTGTGAAGTGGAAAAAAAGAGGTAATTGGTAACATATTTTCTGGGAGTGCAGTGAGTTGCCGGACATTAAGGATTCCTTGTGGGATGCACTGTTAGAGATGCTGGGTGGGCAGATTGGTCTGACAAGGGAGATAATTTTTCCTTATACCAGTCATACTGCCAACATTCAAAGTTCTGACCCTCACTACCATAGTCCTAGCCTTTTCTTGCCTTCGGGCATACCTTCCCCTTTTATTCTCCTTTGGCCAACAATAGCCCAATTTCCACCAGAACCCTCTTGGCCAACAGTACTGGTTGTGGTTGTTGTTAACCCAGGCCTCGACCGATTCAGTATGTATATCTGTACTGTTTTCCGCATGTATGATTTGGCAAAATTTTACTCCGGATGCCCTTCCCAACGCAACCCTCCCCATTTATCCGAGCTTGGGACCAGCACAAAGAAATGCACTGGCTTGTGCATCCCCAGTGGCTGGGTTAGTTTGGTTATTTTTGTATGAATGCAAATTTGCCTGTGTCACAAGTGATAATTCAATAAAGGTGTTATTAAATAAAATGCTCCCTTTGGGATGTATCTGACTAAACATATCAAACAAATAGAAAGACCCAATGCTTTATAATCAAAAAGATCCCAGGCCTAATGTTTCTGCACTATAAAGAGAGGCTGAAAACTCTATCCTTTTGTACAGTATCTTACAAAACTTTGAGGACAAATCTCTGCTTCACTTAATATCCTGCACATCCCCAAATCTACTTGTTCCACCAGCACTATTACAAAGGACCTAAATCTTCTCCAAAATATAAATAAAGCATGGCAGAGGGACTGGCCTAGAGCCCAGTCTCTAACAAATATCTGGAATAAACGTACCCAACATGTTAACTAGTGTGACTTACTATCTTTCTTTAAACCGAACCTATATAACTGGTTGCAGATTCATAAATTTACTCTGGGATTAACTGGTATGGTACCCATGGAGAAAGAAGGTGTGGCATGAGGGGAAAAACGGGTAAGGCATAAATAGTCAAATGACTCAATGGCCTTAGAAGACCTATGAAATAAAATATATAATTTCATTCACACATGCACATTCATGCTCAGAGATCACCCTAGCTGATTTTTGCTCCCTGTTTCTTCCCAGCCTTATACCTCCTCCTTAACTTTCAGTCTTTATATTATGGCCTGCAGGACTGCACTTGTTTTCCCTGCACTTGTTTTTGATTGTCTTATCATACCATCTTGTTTCAATATCTTTAGCCCACTTAGTCATTTTATTCTCCTGTTCCAACTTCCTCACCCATCTTTGAAATGTATCACTCACTATCTGCATGTCTTTCTTTTCCTTTCAAAATTTTGTAACTTCTTTCTTAAGACAGCAAGCCAACAACAATAACTCCTCTTTCTTTCCACTCCTTCTTCAACTCCTCATCATACACAGCACCAAACTCTTCTCCATTTCCCTATTACAGATCACTTTCCACATACCCATCATTCTCTCCCACTTCCTCAGAAACTCTTTGCAATACTCCCACATCTGCAAATTATCTGCTACCAGCTACCAGCACTTCCAGCTGTTTGAATCTACCCATTCTGCCTCTGTTCTCATGCTTTTCTGTTTCCCATATCGATGGTGGATCAGTCTTCAGTGTAGATCAAAAACTGATTGCATTCAGTGCTATATTTCAGCTATCTCATATAGTATGTTACAGACTTCTTTCTTTAGCCAGACCTAATTTTCTCATATCCTCCTTTGATAAAGTGACTCCATTTCCACTTCACCTCTTCTCTCTTCTAGGTCTTTGTAAAATTTGCATATCTTTTTTCTTGCTACCCTCTCAATTCATATTTTCATATTATAACCTCTTTCTTTCTGTCTTTTCCTCATAGATTTGTATGTTCAAATGAAAGTACTAGGCTAGCTGCCCTTGTGGGACATTTTAATCCTAGCCAATGTTTCATTCAGAGAGATGAAAATCAACCCTGTACCTTGTGTCTGTGAGGTAAACACCTTAACCGTTATGCCAACCCCAACATAACTTGAGGCATAGGTTCATATGTAAATACTAGGCTATCAGTCTGTTGACTGCACAAACATAGCCAATAATCAGAGGTTAGAATCAAACCCTGTACATTGTATCTGTTCCCTTCAGAACTCATTGTTAATCTCCTGTACAAAAATAATCTATGTCTCTTAGGCTGTACTCTATTTGCAAACTTTCAAAACTCTATGCCACTCTTTTCCTACATCCTCTCATGGATTTTCCATACTCTTCCTTCCCACCACTCCAATATCCAGTCATCAAAACTCTTTTCCTGATGAAGATCCTTGACCCTTTTCTTCTTGTCTAATTTGTCCTCCACCTCAGCAGTTAAAACACTTACTAATTACTGTCTTTATTGCCATCTTCACTTCTTTTAGGACTCTTCACCCTTGCCTCTTCATCCACCTCATTTTTGTCAACTTTGCCATCTTTTTTTTTGTTTCTGACTCTCTGAGCTACTGTACCATATTTACTGATGTCAGTACCACTTTAGATCTAGTATTCACCACCCACATTCTTTTTCCTGGTTCTTAACCTATTCTTCCCAGTACTACTTCCCTCCTTCCATACAAATCTATCTCAAACATTTATATTACCTTTATCTTCCCTTCTCCTGGGCAGTTTCTACATGTTACATTAAATGTGTAGCCAAGTGGAGTACCTTTGCCCTCGCTATCTATTCTCCCTGAAAGGGTATCTACTTTCCCTTACCGTCTTACCATTTGTCTAAAATCCTACTCACTTTACCCTCAAATTCTTCCCAATTCTTTTTACTATATTCAGTACCACAGGGTACACCCTTGACATTAAATATGAATTTCCTTCCCCCAAGCATAGGAATCCCTTATGGAATCATCCTCCCACTCTTATCACTGATGGTCTCCCCACATGGCATGAACAAGTCTAAGACTTGCAGCAGCATCTTCTCTACATTCTCCAACTAAAGCATGCAGTCATCAATGAAAACCTTTATGCTGCTACCCTTCCCTTCCTCACAGCTATCAGTTCCATCAGTCTCCCAGCTAACTTGCCTATAACTAAGAGGACAGGACAGGAAATAAAGTGAATCCCAGCACTGTACTGCTTACCAACCTTACTTCATCAGATATTCCACCTTTCAGTCTAGTCCTTACTCCTTGAGCTCCATGTGGTACTCTTATGCCCTGCACAGAACATTCTGCTCCCACTGTTAAATCCAGTGTTATAAACTAGAAAACCTAAGTCAGTCACCATTACTGTCGTAACATCATTTCTCCTTTCCCTTCTCCCTCTCTACTTCTCTCACTATAACATTTAAAAATATCCTCCAGTGGTTTGCTGATGACCTACTTTTAACAAATACCAGCTACATATAATCCACCAACATCAGCATTACCATATCCAACCTAGCCACCAAAACCTTAAGGTCTCATTTTGTTTTCCTTTATATTTCTATTTCTGGGGGCTTGGCCTCCAGCTGGGGAGACAGTGTTTTATATTGGATGGTGTTAAATGTCATCCTGTGGACAGAACAGAATGCTAACTACAGAGTGACATGAGTGAGTTTAGTATTGAGCTTGAGAGGCAGCAGAGTAATTGGAGGCGAAGGAAGAATGAAATTAAAAGTACTTCAGGTATCAGTCATGGTCAAAAGTAAGTGTGACAAATGTTTGGAGGTAGATAGGACCTCCTTGATGTATACAATGCAAAATGTGTTGGTTTTGCATTTTGTTTTACTGAATTGATAAAGATAGCACTTCCATGAATCACTTACCACTTCATCATGAGTGGCACAGCTAGAAAAAGCTAATTGTTCAATAAAGATGTTTCCAAATATGATCAATACACATTAACAAGCCCATTAACTCCACTCCAACCCAATTACAGCAACCTACCTAGTCCCTACTGTTACACTGTGCAGTTACCGTGTGGCTAAGTTCAAAATCACTGACTCTACCAGTCTTCATTCAGTGTATACTGATGATGAAGAATAACAGAGTCCATGCCTTATTCAAAAATGGGAATTGGGCTTTAACACCAGAATACTTCAGAGATGTACACTGACAGAGGCCACAAATCTACAATCCTGAAGCAATTGGAGTAGCTCATTGAAGTCAGAGCTGTTTCAGCAAAGTAAAAGCTCGACCTGTAAGAGGGACTTAGCATTGCAGGCAGTACTTGGTGGAAAGCTAGACTGTTTGCCATAGCAAGTTCCACATACAGGTGGAGTTGTTCCAACACAGTGCAGGAGCCATGGATTTGTGGAGCCAAGAATCATTCATAAATGCACTGAGGTAGTGTGCAAGTCATCCTTGAAATTCAGTGGGGATAACTCACACAGATAACCTTGTAAAAAACAGAAGACATTTACTGGTGAGCTAGTAGCCCTACATGACCCATACCATCTTCTGACAGGGTAAATGCAAGGATGACTGCCATGCTACATGACTTGCACGCATCCTTTTATCTACCATACAGGGGGCACAGCAGTGCAGGATGGCAACATGGCCTACAGGTAGAGCTGTGGCTCTAGGAGATGTCAATTGGACTAGGTGGCTCCACTAAGACTTTTCCAAGGATTGAGTCATGCAAGAAGAGATAATGTGATTCGTTACCATAGAATAGTTCAGAATCTCATTACTCACTTTTGACATAGTGGGAATCCCAGCTATTCAGTACCTCAGTGTTGAGAGGAAGTGATGTGGCCAGCCCATAGGCCTCATTTCTGCTCATCACCAAAAGGAAATTATTTGGCCTGCCTCTGGAGAAATGGCATTCCCAATGGCAAAACTGAACATCAAGTTCAGGGTAAGGAAGAATGGTGGCAAATGCTCACCGATATATTACCACAAATGTCTTGGAATCCATTACTTTATCATAATTGCACAATAATGTAGGCATTCTATTTAATATTAACACATTAAACATTACAGACATTCCCATGTGCACTCTAAAAATTATATACAAAAATACAGTGACATATAAAAGCAGTTTCAAAGGGAGCTCTGGACTCAATATATGGCCGTAGTCTTTTAAAACAGTCCTAGGCAGCAGCAGGCTAATCACCTTGTTTCTTGAAGTTTTGTAATCATGGAAATAACTTGCTTCCTGAGAGCTTATTTGCCAAAATCATTTAATGAAAACAGACCTCATAAATATCATAAATGATGCAAGTTTTAATAATGTAAAATACAAAACTCTTTGATAGACAGTGGACCAGATTAAGTATAGTTCACAGAAGGCATCTGTGGACAGTGCAACACACCAGAGAAAGACTTTAGTGTACCTGCTGTGGATGCAATTTTAGAAAACATGCTAAAGGCAGCCAGAGTACTTAGATATTCATAGTAAGATTATTACGGATTCTGCTCATGCCAGTCTGATTCCAAAACATATTGTGCACATACAATGCAATTTAAATATGACAAACAACCACACTGACTCTGTTTATGAAATCCTCAATGTATTAGTTTATTTATTTTACATTTGTTGACTGGGAGTGTTCGATTGAGCCTTTTTCAGCGGAGGCCCAGGGAGAAAAGCTCCAAAACATACAAAATTACTATAGAGATATTAAATAAGTTACAAATCTCATTTAGTAGTTGCCTAGTTATACAATACTATAAACAAAAGCATGATAGCAGTTAAGCATAAGAAGCAAAAATGTTGTAGTTTAAAAAAGTTTGCTAATCTAAAGTTCAAAAAGCAGATTATAGGAAAAGTTTTGGAAGTTACATAGAAGGAATGGGATTGTAATAGTTAAACAGAACTAAGTTGGTTGGTTATGGTCAGGGAGGGTGTGAACAGTGGCAGGTCCAGTGTTTTTTGAAGTAGTCTTTGGTGGTTAGCGTAAATTGTTTGAGGTGAGTAAGGTTCCTTATTTCTAGTGGGAGTTTGTTCCATGCAATAGTGGGGTGGTAGCTGTATAATTTGGACCCTGTCTTAGATTTAGGTTTTAAACAGTCTCAGTTTGCACTTGGAGATATCCGATAGGGGAACAGAGGGAGATGAGGGATGATAGAGCTGGGCAGAAAGCTGGCTGATATAGAATGCAGTGTATGATTTGGAGCTGAGATTGGAGAAACAGGTCTGGTAGTTTGAACCAGTTCACGTATTTTAGTGAGAGGCAGTGGTGGGATTTATATGTTTGTTGAGCTGCAAATCTGGGTATCTTGTGATAGGTCGATTCTAAGTTTGGTGAGTAGGGAGGAGTTCAGATTTGTGAGTATTTGGGAGCAGTAAGTTAAGCAAGGTAGATGGTAGGCATTTAATAGAGCTTCAGGGGTAAGGAATGTGTTATTCCTGTACAGAAGTCCTTGCTTTTGATCGTTTTTTCTGATGCAATTGTTAATGTGTAGATCAAATTTTAGTTGATCACTGATGGTAATGCCAAGTAGTTTTGTGCTAGATTCAACTTCTATAGGGGTATTGTTTAGGGATGTTATGGAGAAGGAAGGTTTGATGTGGTTAAGTGATTTAGGAAGAAAGAGTAGAAATTTTGTTTTTTTAGAGTTGAGGATGAGCTGGTTATTTGTAAGCCATGTCTCTACTGAGTTAAAGGACGTCTGAGTATTAGTTAGGACTTCAGAGGGTGAGTTAACAATATTGATGACGTAGAGTCATCTGCATATTGGACAATGATAGATTGAGGACAAGAGAAGTAAAGTGAGTTGGTGAAGATATTAAAAAGTAGAGGTCCAAGAATAGATCCTTGGAGGACACCTGTTCTTACTGAAGGGGGCTAGATAATGTTGAGTCCCATCTCACTGACTGCTGCCTATCAGTGAGATAGCTAGAGAACCATGCGACTGTCCCCAGGGGAGAAGTTAAGGTCTGTAAGTTTGTTACGTAGCAAAGAGTGAGAGACAATGTCAAAAGCCTTTGATAGGTCAAGGAACAGGCAAGATATGAGGTTATGATCGTCTTTGGCTAGAGAAAGGTTAGTAGAGCTGTGGTAGTACTATGCTTGGGACGAAAACCATGCTGTGTCAGAGTGAGCAGTTTTTCCTGTATGAGATAATGCATAACATGCTTATGTATACATTTCTCTAGGACTTTTGAGAGAGGTGAGGGGATAGCAATAGGTCTGAAATTAGAGATTTCTGTGAGGTTGCCTCCTTTATGAATAGGAAGAGTGTAGAACTGTTTCCAGATAGATCGAACAGTAGATTCAGAGATGGAGTAATTTATTACGATAGATGCAGGCATGGCAAGGGAGTGAACTGCAGTTTGGGGAAAGTATGAAGAGATATTGTCTGCAGATAGTCTTACAGAGCATGGTTTGAGCTTAGAGAGTAGAGTTCTGATGTAGTTAGTGGGAACAGGTTTGAAATTGCCAGGATGTAGTATCTGGTTTATAGCATTCCAGAATTTCTTTGGATAAAATTGTAATGTTGTTGGGGATTATAATAGAACTCTATTTTGTCTTTGTTGATTAGTTTTTTTGTTTGCTTTTTAAGTTCATTGTACTTTTGTAAGTCAGCTGGAAGTTTGGAATGTACCTGTATGCTTTACACACCCCAAGGAATTAAGGCAAATACTATGGATTTCTGTGAAATTCATAACAAAAGATCAAACAACATATAAAAATACAACCTGCTTTCAATGAACTGCAACCAACTTCAGCTATACACACCATAGGTGAAGCTGTGGCTGTGCACAATAGAAGACAGCCAGCTAGAGTCAGAGCAAGGCTGCAACTAAACCAGTTGTCAGAGCAGCAAGTAATTGACAGATACCAGCTAGACAGACAACTGATGCAGCCTGTCTCCAACATGTGTGCTCCACATGTCTGTGCAGACTCTGTGAGAAGTCCATCCTCCTTGAAACCAAAGTGTGTTTTAGCCTGGGTAAACTTGCATCTGGGTCACTCCAGAGATGCGTGGGGAAAGTTGCGGGAGTGTTACAAACAGCTGCCAGCCATATACTGGCAAAATTCCTGAAAGAAATGTACAGCAAGGTGGATGACTACAAACACTTTCTATCTACTGCTGTGGAGTGAAGAACTGTAATGTACCAGTTTTACAGCATTTTAAACTTCCCCCATGTACTCTGTGCAATAGATTGCACACACTTACTTACCTATCAAGACACCAGTACATCCTGAAGCAGACCGATACATAAACAGAAAGGGTTGGCCATCTATCAATTGCCAAGTTGTGTGCAGCAGATGGCAGCATAACAAACATCATGGCATTGCACCCTGGAAGTGTCCATGATGTTGCCATATGGAAAGAAAGTGGACTGAGGGCTGCATTCCAGCAAGGTGAAATACCTGAGGGACTACTACTAGGTATGTACAGGAGTACAGCTATGATGTAAGTTAAGGATGCCCCTCAAAACACTATCCATTCTGACCAAATGTATTTCCATTCTCCACAACAGGTAACTGCAGTTATCCACTTGAGCCATGGCTAATGACACCATATCGTGAATCCCCCAACCATACACAGGAGGCTAACAATAGACCACACACAAAAAGTAGAAACATCATAGACTATGCATTTATTGTACTGAAAACAAGGTTTAGATGTCTGGCCATATCCAGGGGTGCACTGCAATACACACCTGAGAATGCGGCATAGAGGATAATACTGTGTGCTATGCTACACAACATGCTAACTAGAGCACATTGTGGTCTTCCAGCTACAGGTGGAAGTAAACTACCCAAAAACCCCAGATGTCTGAAGGCAACATCCCACAGGTATCAGAGAAGGTGCAAGAGGATGTGGGGGACAGAATACACAGGTGTAGGTAATATAGGGTGTGACTGCAATGCCGACCCAAGCAACATGGCAGCATATGACCCATAACTATGAGCTATGAGAAGACATGCGAACATGAGTTTACACAGTGAACATTCATGTTCAGCTGTTGCCCCACCACAGCAGCACCGATTGCATCCAATTACAGTTACCGACTATATGTACAGAATGAGCATCAGACATATCACCATAATCATAACATATTACAATGTGAACATATGCAAATATGTCACAATGGGGATCATCAACTCAGGAGACAACTCGCACACAGATTGTTGCAGCACTGTTTGGAAAACACTAAGAGACATACATCAGTGCTACACATTCCTATCTCTACAATATAATAACATGAAAAAGAGAAACCACACAGGACATAATGCAGAACATTTAAAAGACACAGGAAAATATATTGCAGTAAAGTGAGAATTCAGTAATATGAGCTAGCTATGTTACTACACTTTTGGACACACACTAATGCAGTCTTGGTTGACCTCACTGATGTCTCACACCATGGTCCAATCTGCCCCTACTATGTACAGAAACATGGTGACCTGGTTGCTCCACAGAGGAGACTGATGGGGTGCCAACACCATGTTGAGGTGAAGAAGCATGAATGCAAGCTGAAACCCTTTTGACTGTCAGGACTACATCAGTTGGCCAGCAGTTGAACTCTGTGCAAGGTGGACCATACACAGTGATACTTGATGGGCAGTGCTGGTTCTGCAGACAGGTGGCCTACCTTTCTCATGTTGCACAGTCAGGGAATGCAGAATCCTTCTGATAATATGACACTTCTGCAGTACTGTAGAGGCCAAGGTTTCTACTGACCAAGCCACAGCTATAAGACTCTCATTTTAATTGCCAATATAACCATTATCTTACCGTATCTGACCTCTTGTCCTTCACACATGACAAGTAGCTGATATGCCACACAATCTGTGGCACGTGGAAGTGCATGTATGTCTGACTGATGCTGTTGCAGTGTCTACTCATTTACCTGCAGCAGGAGATGGGCACCCTCTGACACCTGGCTATGCTCAACATCTGCTCACCTAAGTTTGCCGTGATTGCCATTAGCAGTGATCTGAACTGGGGGTCTGTTGGCCAATGACCTCACCCAGTTCAACATCCACTGTGCCATTAGCCTCTGAATGGCTAGGCTAGTTGGCCTCCACATCCGAAGCTACAGCTGCAGCAAAATTACTGTCAACATCATGGATGGAGTCTCCAAACATATCAAGTTCCTCTGCTGCAAGGGCCATAATACCATGCTGATACACATCTAAAACCACATTATTATCACTGGGCGGGCTGACGAATGATAAAGATAGTTGATGTGCTACAAGATACAGACACATGGATCAGGACAATGTGCTTACATCACATGATGGATATCATCAAAGACCTATGACATATATATCTCACTGCAATGTAACAAATAATAATGAGTTTATACGAAGTCTACTCTATGTATGTTTCATAGACTCTAAATACATGGAGCATATGATTTGGCTACAAGGTCAGCATCCACAACATATCTGAAGAATACAAAAAAAACAAACACCTGACAACCCCTCATGGAAAAATTATGCTGTTGTAGAGGGATGAACTTCAACTATTATAAGGAAAAAAACAGCATTAGTGATCACATCGTTGCCAGCATTAACCAGGTGAACACAGTTAAAACATACAGAAGGTTTGACATACACATACCACTCGTATGTCATTTGATTACACTGATGCAGACTGACCTAGGAATGGGAAGAAGGGCACATTATTAATGGAGGACAGCAACATAATTAACAGCAATGGCAGGTATTAAATATAGCTAATATCATACTCCTGACAGACTACTGATGTGGAGAGGTTATGGGTTATACTATGGATCTTGCATTGGGAAAATAAAGAGAAAGACAACACAGCCATTTATTTAGCAAAAACTTTACTGCTAAAAACACATATAAAACACAGTAATATGGGCTGCAAATACTCACATGATGGACATTGCAACTATACACCAGATGGGCCTGTGTTGACAAATATTGAAAAAAAATGTTATAAATGTTATGTTAGAAAATTCACCCTAGGGATCACTCCAGTGGCTTTACTCGACAGAGGCACTGGGAACTAAGGTCAGGTGACATGATGCCAGGGTAATCCAATGAGCAAGGCTTGTAAAGGCTCCAGGGCCATTAGCCTAGTACACACCAATGAACCTATGCATCACAGGTATGCTACACATAGCTGAAAGCTATGACAATTTTGCTGTAACTTACTGGGTCTGTCTGCACTTGAATCTGAATAGGTTGAGCCTGGCCCACAATGGATGTACCTGTAGTGTACAATGATAGGTAAATAACAATATGACAGTACATGCAGTGCCATGAAATGAGGATGAGGCAATACAAGGTAGTAGTCACAGTAACAGTATGGAGACACTCACCTGCTAATCCCTGGTTTAGTCCCAAAGTTGACAACTTGCAAATATTAATGCAAACAGCAATACACATGCTATTTGGACTGCTCTGTCTGTACTTCATTTGTATGAATACATGTCATTAGACTTACATTCATCATCTGCACTCTGTGTGAATGTGTGGACATGGCTCAAGTATGCTGCTGTACATCAAAAACAATGTATGAACATGAATACTCCAGCAATATGCAGTGATTGTCTCTATATTCCACCATATAATAGAAAGAAAGAAATACACACATGTTCAACGTGGAACTCCAGCTTCAATTCTATGCAGGGGATATGTTGCTCCCCTCTTGCTGTATGCAGTGAGGTCAGAAAAACTGTGATGTCATCAGGGGTGTCAATGGTGGTGCATTAGTAGTGGCATCCTTCAATCTCTCATAATGTCTCAGTCTGTTGGCTGCATGATGGATCATGTCTGAACAGCATTGTCTCCAGGCATCACAGGATCAGCTGTGGCCTCCAACTGCATTTATCATGTGGATGAGATTAGTCCATATTTCATGTCTCCAAACTGTATCACCTGAATGGCCTATCAGTCTCCTTCCATGTTGCGGGAGAGTGTCAATTATGATGTAATTTTCCTGGGGGTAGAAGATGTCACCTCTAGGATGCTTAGTCATCTGAAAGACAGTGATATGCACATGATAATATTCCTGTGTGAAACCATTTATGCAGTTAATTCTGTGGACAATGTATGTCAACATAAACAGTGTGCATTCCTGTGAACTGCAAAGGTTTGTATAACACTGTCTTTGACAAATACTAACATGACATATAAAAGGTAACAACGTCTTCATACATAACACTTGGAATATCTTTAGAGTTTGTGAGTAGTATTAGAACCCCCTCATACTACATATATGTTGAATCTTAGTCCAATGACAAAAGCATCAAGCCACAAGAGCCTGCATGAATTTTATTTGAAAATACTACAGCAATTAACAATTGAGCAACTTATGAAAGGCACTGGAAACCCTCAGGATCAGTGGGAAGGCCACAGATAGTATGGATCCTTAATGTATTGAGCCAGTACTGATAACATTTTTGTAAAGAAGTATCACTGAAGAAATAACTGTAACAGCAACATCAGATGTTTTTAACAGTTATGTTAGGAAACATGAATTAAGAAATATCCACAATATTAACATAAAATAGTACATACAGATAGTGTTTAAATCTGTAGGTGCCATACTTATACCACAGAGTGCAAGGAAGTACCAGTAAGAATTGTGGATGATCTGCAAATCTATCCTTATATACTGTTAACATTTGAAATAAAGGAGTGCAGTTACATTATTTCCTGGAGACTGCTGATCACCAGAAAGCTTAATAACTGCTTTATAGGTGACAGCTTAGAATCTGTGCTTATATTCTGATCCTGATGAGAGTAGGAGCAGAGTTCATTGATTCCTGACTCTTTCTGGTTGGAGAGTGAGTGTCTGTGCTTAACATACCTGATTGGTATTTTTGCTATTCAAGGCATCTACCAGAAAAAGGCTACAAGCCTGCAGACTCTTGCATCATCTGGGACAAGACTGTGGATCACCAAACAGGTCTTGGCCTGCTTCTCGTCTTGGGATTGGTGCTATAACTAGCTAGTTTTAGCTGCTAGAACTAGCCAGTATTTTAGTTTCAGCACTCAAAACTGTTTCCTTGTGCTCAGCACTTCCTCAGAACTCACTGTAAGCACTAAATAAACTATAAATTTCTACAACACTCAACTTTCCTCACTTGTCAAGAGGAAAACTGTTCTTAATACTTAAATTAATAAGCACTTATCAAAGCATGTCCATGGGTCAGCTTCTGGTGTTTTCTCCTGTCCACCTGATGAATCTGGGCATCCTGGGACAATGTAGTAATTGCCTCATGTACACTGACAACCCTCTCCTCCTACCACCCAACCCTACAACCTGCGATGCACTTATAACCAATCTGGAAGCCAAGCTCTCTCCAGCCAAGACTGGACTAAACAGTCAAAAAGAGAAGGTTAAACTGCACCACAGCACACTCAATACACAGTCCTTCAAAACTCACACTACCAAAACCCACACATAGAAATACAAAGCACATACCCACATACATGGAGGCTCTCAATAAAAATCTGGCCAAGCAACAGAGACCTGCCATGCTGAAACGCAGACAACCACCCTCCCCAAAACAACGCAAGTGACACATAGCCCACAAAATCAGTGTGATACTCAACCTCAGCTCATAAGGCAAAACAATGTACCCAACACACTAGTCATAGGTGACTCAATAGTCAGGCACACTGATGTCCCACTGACCAGTTTAAACATGGAGAAAGTTACTGTCAGCTGCCTGTCAGGTGCCAGGATCTGCCACATAATGCACACACTCAGGTCACTCCACAACAAGTACAACTATGACTCTGTCATTGTCCATGTTGGTGTGAATGACCTGAGATGTACCTCCCTGGACTACATGAAAAGAGACATGGAGGAGCTCTCGGATCTTGTAGCCCAGGTAGGTATGACCCTAGCCCTGAGTACTATCTTGTCATTGCCCAGAATGATACCACAGTACAAGGACAAAAATGATTGACTTCAACAACTGGCTAAGCTTCTGGTGTCATTCTAAGGGGATCCAGTATCTGTCTGCCTGGGACGACATGGTTGACACACCACAATGCTTTGACAGAGATGGCCCGCACCTGTCACCCCCGGGGATTCCGGATACTAACTAAGGGCCTTGCCACCCCTATAGTGCCTTTTTAGGCAAGGTTCAAATGCCAAATTCACCACCGTAACAGATACAAGCAAGCAGACTCTGAGGGTAATGCTACTCAATGCTAGAAGTCTAAATCTCAAAATGCACTCACTCGAGGAACTCCTTAAAACAGAGAACATCAAATCTGTGCAGTTACAAAGACCTGGTTCAAGGCTCCAGAGAGCACCCATGCATTACCAGGCTATAATTAATACCACACCTTTCAGCCACCTAACCTGGACTGAAACACTATAGGCGGAGGCGTGTCCATATTCATTAAGGATATTCACACCTCCAGGTTAGTTGCTCAACATAATGCATCCAAAAGTACCCTAAGTGCAACTAACAGTAGGCAAGACTGCAATCCAGGGTGTAGCTTGTTACAGATTCCCCACCATGCCCCAGGATTCCCACTCTTCATTTCTTAAGATGCTGGAAAATATTAAGGTACAACCCAATACCTTAATTATGAGCGAGTTCAAGTACCCCACCATCAACTGGGAAAACTACCCATGTACCAACTTATTTGCTCAATATTTTCTGGAATTCATAAAATTCAGTGCCTTGGATCAGCTTGTCCACACCCCCACCAGGGGCAGCAATATGCTGGACCTGGTCATTACCAATATGGGTAACCGGTGTTCCATGGCAGAGGTCAACTCCTTCCTGTTCAGATCCGACCACAAGCTAATCACCCTAGTTATCCATATCCCACCACACATTAATGAAACCACCATAAAAAACTATTCCAAAGCCAACTTCATGCTTCTTAAGACAGAAGTGGCAAACTTCACAACACAAATGCAGATAGAAAATAGAGGTATGATTGGTGAATCTTACACAAATGCACTGTATAAGCACATACATGGGTGCATGTATCGTGCCATCCCCAACAGAACAAAGATGCTATCTTCCAAAAAAAGGAAACCAATTTGGTGGTCTCCTGCCATAAACAAACTGTACAACAGAAGGAAGAAGTTGTTGCAAAAAAGAGTAAAATCCCAAGATTGTAGGAACTCCTTGGTTAGCCTCAGCAAGAAGCTGATATCCCTCATAAAATCCTCCAAAGCCAGTTATGAAAATAAAATCACCACTGATTCCAAAGACAACCACAAAGCATTCTACAGCTATGTCAAGAATCTTAATGGCAACACTCAGATCTGCTCTGAGCTACAGCACAATGACACTAATACAGAACCAACCGATATTGCCAACATCCTGGCAGATAGGTTCAGTGCTAACTTTACCCCCCCTCACCCTCCAAAGGGCCCTTCTTAATACCAGAAGAATGCCAAGCACATGTAATCACTGATGAATAAGTAAAGACCGCACTCTCCAAAGCCAAGAACACAGCATCCATGGGACCAGATAACATCCCAGGCTGCACACTGCACGAACTACAGAATGAACTGGCACC
The DNA here is from genome assembly GCF_019279795.1 of Protopterus annectens. Taxonomy (NCBI): domain Eukaryota; kingdom Metazoa; phylum Chordata; order Ceratodontiformes; family Protopteridae; genus Protopterus; species Protopterus annectens. Next base: position 988,237,486 of record NC_056729.1, read on the forward strand.
CCATTTAAGTACCATGTTCAGTCATAGCCTCTCCTCAGGCTATGTGCCTACTGAATGGCGCACAGCGATGGTTATCCCACTCCACAAAGGGGGTTCCACCATGAACCCTGGAAACTACCGCCCCATTAGCCTGATGAGCCTGGTCTGCAAGGCCGTGGAACATATCATCTTGGAGCTTATAAACAAAGAAAAAGGTAACCTCCAAACCCTGGACCCCACTCAGTTTGGGTTTGTAAAAGGTAGATCATGTCTACTAAACCTGATTGACTTCTTTGAAGCAGTCACCAGAGCCATAGAATAGGGCAAGGTAGTTACACATAGCCTATCTTGACCTCACCAAGGCTTTCAATACCATCCTCCACTTTGGAATTATAGATAAACTCACAAAACTGGGCATAAATCTCTATGTTACAAGATGGGTGGCCAACTGGCTCACTGACAGAACTCACACAGTAAAAGTAGCCGACTCCAAGTCCGACTTCAGACCAGTGATGAGTGGAGTATCACAGGGCTCGGTCCTGGGCCTCTCCTGTTCGGCATCTACTTCTCTGAAATGCAAGCCAACACAGAAGGTCTTTGGCTAACAAAGTTCGCAGAAGACTGCAAACTGGGAGCCATAATAGAATCACCTAATGATGTAGACATTCTACAAAAGGGTCTCACATTGACAGATGCTTGGTGTCAAAGTCATGGCCTCAAGCTCAATGCCAAGAAGTGCATTGTCATCCCCTTTAGGAAAAACTCAGTACCCATGAACTACCACATAGGCGGTAGCTCACTAAACCCTGAAAGTGTGATAAGAGACCTCGGGAGACAGGGTGTACAGTAGTCTCTCCTTTAATAACTACATCGCCACAGTAGTCAGGAAATCCTTCTACATGGCACACCTCATCACAAAAGGGTTCTCCTCTAGAAAAAAGGAGGTCATTGTTCCTCTCTACTCATCCCTTCATCAGACCCATTATAGAGTACAATGCCCCATTTGGCATGCATCTCACAAGGCACCTACAACAATTGGAATGGCCGCAGAAATATCTCACTAAGAGGATTAATGACCTCAAACAGATGCCATACGTAGACCGTCTCAAAAAACTCCAACTCTATTCCATTGCATATCACCTGCTCAGAGGCAATATCTGCCTAACATACAAAGCTATGTCAAACCCAGAGCTGTTGGACATGCTACACTTAAAGAAATCCCAATCTCTCTGTAGCACATGTTCCAGGGACCTAAACCTTGTCACCACAATAAACAGAACATGCTGGAGGGATTGATTCCTGTCCCAGAGACTTCCCATACTCTGGAACAAACTACCCATTCATGTCAAACAAAGCTCCTCATTGGCCCTCTTTAAGAAAAATACTAACGACTGGATGTGAAATAGAAACTTCACCCCGGGGATCACTTCTGTGGCACTGATCAACAGGGGAACAGGAAAATAATTTTCTTGGGTGGCAAAAGCCAGGGAACCTTTTTGGCTAGGCTTATATAGGCCCAAGGGCTGATAGCCTAGTACCTACCTATGAACCAATGAACCAGTGTAAACCTGCCTATACAACTGCATATGGGAATGAAATCAATTAATTAAAACAGCAAAACCTGTACACATAAATGTTAAACCAACATCACTTTGGTAACTTATAACAACTTCTGTCAAATGTAACAGTTTGAGTAAAAATTAATTTAACCAGGTACCTTTGGAAATGGCTGACTTGAAAAGATTTAATAATCAGCAAAACATAAATTCTTCCAATTGCCAATGTATTTCTCAATCCATATCACAGGATCATAGGATCATAGGAAGTTAATAGGCTAATGGCCCGAGGGCCCTTACAAGTTTAGCCAAATTATTCCCTTGTTACAATGATCAACACCTGTTTCTCCTGTCCAAGAGAGACACAGGTTGAACCCTTGGGGTGAATTTATGGTTACCCATCCAATCATTCAGACTGTGTTTGAAGAAGGCCAATGAAGTGCTCCGTTTGATGTGAAGTGGGAGTCTATTCCAAAAGGTGTGGAATCAAAGTGCATCTAATGTGCACCAAGCTTTAAGTACCATTTGCACCAAACATAATTAGTAAGCTTAATGGAATCCAGCCCAATGGATTACACATTTGTATTAGTATCAAATATCTTTTTGGTTCTGCTAATTTTACACTGCAGAATTATGAAAATAAAATGGTATTTTGGGTGCTAAAAATTACAACTGCTATGCTCAATTAAAGGGACTTATCTCTATAAGTGTGCCATTCAGAACTAAGTACAGTAGAAGTAATCATGTGAGCAAGAACTTTCCAATTAGACAAGACAAGAAGGGGTAGCCCACTCCTTTACTGTGATGTAGCATAGTCTGGTAGCTCACTGCTATACTCTGATGCTTTATTCAATAGTCCACTGGTGTTCTTGGATGCTGCACAGTCAGAAAGCCCACTGCCGTTCTGTGATACTGTACAACATGTTAAAAATTTGCATGTAATATTTTCAAATATTTACAGAACTGCAGTATTAATTTATAAAACTGTGGGTGTTAGATTGCATTTGTAATAGCCAAACTGAATGTGCTAATGTGCATAAGATGTTTTAGTTCACCTGAAGGTCACATGATTTGATAATATCTGTGCTGATATGAAAATACTGCTAATATTTAAACAATTTACCAATTATTTATGATAAGAATATCTTCACATTACCTGCAGTCTTTTAACTCCAGTCTTAAGCTACCATTCTTTTATTCCATGCCTTATATTCAGCATGACTGCATCACATTCCCTTTTAGGATTACTGATGTATATTTGGAAAATGGGTGGGATTACTAAAAGTTTTACACCAAGCTACTCCAAAGTTTTCTGTGTAATTAAAGGGTCAATGTAGCCAATAGTACTCATGTATGATATACAAAGGAACAGTAATATTGACAAGGCAGATTGTAGTCGTGAACAATGCAGTCTATGTGGGTGGGCTTTGCTTACATTATGGCTATATGCACACATGCACACTCACAGATATGCACACACACACACACACACACACACACACACACACACACACACACACACACACACACACACACACACACACACACACACACACACACACATGGATAGATAGATAGATAGATAGATAGATAGATAGATAGATAGATAGATAGATAGATAGATAGATAGATATAGATATGATATATGAAATTATATATATGGATATGGAACTGGAATGCTCCATACTGCCATAGACAGTAGACAGTTGCTGATTCCAAATAGCTTCTTTCTATTAAGAACATAACAAAGCTATGGATAGTCACAAATGTGGAAAATATGCATTGACACCCAGAGGAGGTACCCACAACAAACATAAGAATGAAAGTTTTGCTATCTACATTTAAAAAGCTTTAAAATGAAGCCTCACAAATGTAGGCAGTTTCACAAGATACAGATTGTATCTTCCTTGCAAAACTGTTCCTCAGCATCAAGACTTAGTAGGTACACTATAAACACGTACATATACAACATAGACATACAGTGTGATATAGGCTAGGGGATGTCATATAATAGATAAGTGGACATATCCTGATATCAGGAACCAACACTCTCCCTCTGTAGAGGCAGTAATTCCATATATATCTGTATCTGTCGAATACTGCAGGCTTGTGTGATATATGTGCACCATATTTACTTCTCCAGTGTCATACATCACTAAGCTTCATTAGCATACAGTGTTTCAGAATCTTATTCTCTGCAATATGTGTACCTTGCCACTGACTGATAGCATAGAGTTTCAACAGTCAGAAAGGCTTTCTGATCAAATAGTATGGGCCAAAGTTTGCAATCCTTGAAGTGCAAGCTAGCTACTCTGAGGTAGTGCTAGGAAGCCCTGACAATGATCTAGACTTGGGTTCATTTTGTAGTTTAGGCACCTATAGGAGCTAGCTATGGAAAGGAGTTATGTGGCTATGCGTGCTCAACAGTTTGAGTGCCCTTGTAGTCCTGGGCCTTTTTCAAGAAAGGGAACTACGGATGACATCTGCACTAAGTATAGGCAGGCTATGAGGGGTTATTGTTACTTTTATGGTGGTAGGGACATATCTAAAGAGAGGCCATGTCCAGTAGCTCTTGATTGCCTTCTGAATAATGCCAACACATAGGGTTAGGGTCTACTAGCAGTGTTTTAATTCATCGTCTGTGTCAGTGATATCTGCCAGGCTCATTCTCCTCTTGCAACCACCTGCTGACCCTAAAGCAAAGGGTTTAATCACTTTAGCTACACTGAATAACTTGTTATTATGGAGAGGAGGGATTAGAGGAGACAGACATTCACAAAATGCAGCCAAACCAATGACCTATGTAGTCTCCATGGATATGGAAAAAGTAATACAGTCTAGCAGAAGAATATACATATGATGCAGGAATTGCCACCAGAGAAAGTCTAATTACAGAAACATGGACTTTGCAGGTATGTTTATAATATCACAGATAGTTAAGTACCATATATTACAACTATGCCTTAATTCTCATAAAGCTGTTATCTGTTTAGTATTTCATAATCTGAGCAGTGTGAGGACATGTGCATACATTATTGAACAGACTACCATGTAAAGGAATGTGCAATAGCAATTCAGTAGTGGTTCATACATGCTAGTGCTGTGATATATTATGTAAGTGCAAGAATACATTCACATGCCAACCCTGAACAGTACCAGAAACTATATTACCCTTTATCAAGTTCCGCTATAACAGGCTTTCCTCATGCTGGTAAAACATAGTAATAAGAGCATGGAACTTGGAAAATAACATTTGCACTTGTGGGTAATATATTACCCCATTTCTTATGAGTACTTGTTGCATACTTGTAGAAAAATTTATATGATTACATAACAGTAAAGTGTACTGACAACACTGGCATATATGACATTTAAAAAAAAATGTTGAACATTCATTCATTATTGTTACCTGGCACTTTAGCGACTACATCTAGAATGATTATTACAGGCAGTACTGTGCATTTTTTTTGTCAGGGCAAGATGCTTGTACATTTATTTATTTGTCTTTGTTGAATGGGAAAGTTGTAATGGGCAGGACATATTGGCTGATGTCCAGGAATGCTTCATCACAGAACACTTCTATTAACAAGTGAAATTCAGACAGTTCTCAGGGAAAAAAAACAGCAGTTATATTTCTCATGAAAAAAACAAACATAATTACAAGACAGGTATATACAGAAAATATTTACATCAACAACTGTAGTCTGTACAGTTATTCTAACAGTAGAATCTTGCAGAAAGTAAATGGATTGATACTGCAGAAGGGAAAACGTTGTAAAGAAGTTAGAGTAGATACATTTCAGTAAAGAAAGGTTTGCAAGGAGGTCAAGATACGTAATGAAGTAAATTATAGAATTATGTAGGGAGATTTTAGTATTGCATGCATTTGTAAACAGTTTAAGAGATATAATGAAGTTGTTGTGTCTTTCGGCTTTTCCCGGTTAGGGGTCGCCACAGCGGAACTTCGGTCGGCTAATGATTGGCAGTTGATTTTCATGTACCAAGTTGTAAGCTCTTCCGCACATCCTTCAACGAAGGTGTGCCCATTCATGCATGTCTCCACGCAGATGATGCTCTAGCTGAGAATCGAACCAGACAGCGTAACAGATATAATGAAGTAAGTTATAAAATTATGCAGCAGGGCAGGGGGGATATTAATATTGCATAGGAGAAAAGAAGTAATAGCATATGACTGAGAGAGCATGGTATAGAATTAGTTCTGTTTAGGCTGCCTGCTCCAAATCGGTGTATTTTGAAGGGTTATAACTTAGGTATACAGTGGATGCATGAAAGGAGTAGAGTGGTGTACAGGGGCAGTTAATAAAAGAGAAAATAAGAAGTGGTGTTTAAGAGGGGGGTATAAGGGGATGTAGTAATTCAAGTGCAGCACAGGAAGTTGTTAGGGGTGCAATGATTCAAAAAAAGAGGGCAAGAAGTTAATGATAAGCAATGCAAAGGTTGTGGTTTCAATAGTGGTCTTAACCTGGTGATGAACATGAGCAGGACCAGGACTGGGTAAGTTATTGCCTGAACTGGATTTTATAGCTTGGAAGTTTGTTAATCATTGTTATTTCTGCAGTGATGGTGCTCCAGAGTTTGGAGATCTAACAGGACTATAGCAAGTCCCCCAATGAATTATTTGCTTTAGTAGTGCTTATTAGAAATGTATAACCAGAACGGAGGTCCCTTGTGGGGGTATAGGGCAATTATATGTTTTAATGCAGGGCATTATACAAGAAAATATATCAGTTTGTATGCCATAACTAGCTGAGGGTATGTTATGTAGTTGTTAAGCTCTAGCCAGTTTAGTTACTTTGTTGTAACAGCAGGCTAGTTTGGATTTTAGTGTAGAGATTAGGTTTGTAAGGATTGATGAAGCATATAAGAGGGTTTGATACAAATAGGATGAGGTGAGGTTTTTTCTTACTGCATCTGTAAGATGCTGTTTTCCCTGTAAAGTGATCCAAGTTTCTGGACAGCCTTTTTAATTGTTTGAAGAATATGTTGATCACATTTAATATTATCATCTATTATAATACCCAGTAATTTAATCTGTGGTTCTACTTCAGTCTTAGTGTTATTTGCTGATGTAACCAAGAAAGATCATTTTTGATGAAGATAATGTTTTGGGGTTTTATTTTATTGGGATTAAGGAGTAGGTTTTAATTTTTCAGCCAAGTTTCAATTGAAGAGAAAGAAATATTAGTGATTTCTTGAAGTCTAGAACATTCTTAGACTTGGAGAAAGCATATGACAAAGTGCCAAGAAACCTGATTTTGGCAGTCCTGAAGTGGTTTGAAGTCATAGTGCAAGATATGTACAAGGACTCAATGACTCAAATAAAAAGATTGTTCTGTCTAACAGAGGAGTTCCCTGTTGGAGAGGGAGTGGTTCCGCTCTGAGCCCTCTGAGCTCACTGTTTTTCATACTGATGGTGGACAACAATAGCAAACAGGATGAAGAGGACAGATCATCAAAGTTGCTGTATGCAGATGATGTGGCACTACAGGCAGACACTGAGCAAGAACTTGGGCAAAGGATAGGGGAACAGAATGCAAAACTGAAGCCACATGGGATGAAACTGAGTCAGATAAGACAGTTGTAATGGCAGCAAATGAGGGGAATCAGAAGAAGCTGAGAATTGAAATAGAAGTGACAAGAGTGGAATAGGTAAACAGCTTCAAGTGTCTGGGAGGGGTGGTTGAGGAAAAGAAAAGTCTGAATGGGGAGGTCAAAGTCAGAAGCGAAGGGGCTGTATCAACTGGCACAGAGTGTCACCTCTAGGATATAGCAGAAGAATGTCAAAGAAGCCTGAAAGTAAGGTGTACAAAACCATGGCATGAACAGTAATAATATATGGTACAGAAACCTGGGCAGTAAAGGTAGAGCACTTGAATCTAGGGGTGATGGAGAAGAAGGGTCTGAAATGGGTAGTAGGATGCACAAAATGAGACAGATAAAGAAATAAGGACATAAGAGCTGAAGCCAAAGTAGCTCCAACTGCAGAAAAGTTTAAAGAGAACAGATTATGGTTGTTTGGGCACATGTGCAGCAAAGCAGAAGACAATCTCGTGAAGAAGATTTGGGACAGACAGAAGAAGGTAAGAGGAAATATGGGTATCCAGCAAAGAAGCGGATGGACTGTGTGAGAGAAGATGTGTGACAGTCAGTCATGAGTATCAAAGTAGGCAGGAGTGTGGCAATGAGCAGAGAGAGATGGCAACAGATGACACAACACCCCAACCCCATGCATAAAATGGGAAAAAATAGGAAGATGATGATGGCGATGACTCTTGTACTTTGGATATTGTGGGGGGCTGTACATATTAAAGTTTAATCTTCTGTGTATTGTACTATATTTGCTTAGCATATGGCAGTGTGAAGCTTGTTTGTAAAAATATGAAAAGAAGGGGTCCTAGTATAGATCCCTGAAGGACACCTATGGTGATTGGAAGAGAGGAACAGAAGTCATGTTGCCATTTGACTGCCTGTTGCCTTCTAGATGACTAAGGAACCTGTTCAGGGAGGACTGAGAGAGATCTACAGAAGAGAGTTCGATGAGTAAATGGTGTGATACAGTGTGCAAAGCTTTGGATAAGTCTAGGAACAGAGTTGACAAATGGTTATAGTGCTGGTGAAGTGAAGGAAAGAGGTGGTTGCCTTATGGTGGGACCTGAAACCATGCTATGTTTCTGAGAGCAGATATTTGAATTTAGGTGATGTAGAAGCTGAACATGAATACATTTCTAAGAGGATTGTAATGGGCCTGTAGTTATTAAACATTGTAGACTTGCCAGCTTTGTGAAAGGTAAAATAATGGATTTTTCCCAGAGAGAAGGAACATATTTTTTGAAAATAGATCTATTCATTAATATAGAGACCAGAAACGCAATTGTATCTGCAGCCATTTTTTAGTTGTGTGAGGGGAGTTTGTCAACAGCTGGGGTGGCTGGTTTTAGCTTATGCAGGAGTTTTTAATGCAGGAGGGAGGTACGGGGCTAAAGTCAAAGAGCTCAGTATATTTAGCAGAGGCTGCTGGTACTGAGAGTGTAGTAGAAGTATAATGTTTGTGACGCAAAATATAGCCTGTATGAAACAGTTGTTAAACTGTGTGAGAACTGAATCGGTAGTATTGGTGGATATAGATAGGTATAGCCAGATTGTTTGACGTAGGAGTGGGGGTGGTAATTTGGCCTGCATATAAAAGTTTATGGATGTCCAGAAGAGTTTTTGGTTGTTTTGATATTTATTTTTGAGGATGTCATAATATGTTTGCTTGTCATGTTTTATTTCATATTTTGTTATTTTCCTTAGCTACCAGAAATGATTAAACATATTTTATGTTCTATTTTTAGATATTTTTTCCAGACTTTGTCACACTATAGCATTAATTTCTTAGTTTCTTTTGTAAGCCATGGTGCAGGATTGGATCTGACCCTTTTCTTATATACTGGGGCAAAGTTATTGAGAATGTTTAGGAATATCTGATTGAAGTGTGAGCCAGCAGAGTCTAACGACACAGATTTTAATATTTTCCTGCTGCATTCTCTTAAGGATTTGATAAAAGTGTGTTTAGCAAAATAGCTTCAGTCATGAACTTGGTTGTAAATGATATGTTTACCTTGGATATTGTAACTTCTGAGAGAGTAAGTAGTTTGATGGTCACTTGGGCTGTCTGGAAGGCTACTGGCTGCCCAAATTTTTTTGGGTCTATTGGTAAGAAGCCAGTCTAAGTTTGATTACCTACATCTAATTTTATGGACTCTAGTAACTGATATAATTAACTGTGTAAAGCCATACAGGTTTATGGAGTCAGATAAAGTGTTGCTATTGATAAACTGACAGTCTATATTTAGGTCTTCTTGGAACTGTACATTGGTTAGAGCATGGAGGTTAAAAGTCCTATATGTGGTTATATTTCTGTAATATCCCTACTGTACAAATTATTGTAGAACAGTTGGTTTCTTTGTTGTGTTACTTGGATCCTTTTTCTCTGTTATTAACTCAAGTCATTTTGACAGGCAGTTCAAATTAAGATGTTATGATTCATACATCCATTTGGACCTCCTACATCTAGAGGCAGAGGTGCGCTAGAGTTGTGTTCAGCTACAGGTTGCATATTACCCATGAGTTCTGGGTAGATGCATGTATTATGCATAGGTTCATAGGTGTGTACTAGGCTAACGGACATGGGGGCCTTTTTAAGCCTAGCCATGTATGCCAAATCTCTGACAAGTTCTGATGCCCTTGGTAGTATAAGCAAGGGTTTGACAGATGAAATATTTACAAGTGCCTGGGAGGTGAACCAATCACTAGCTGACTGTGCCCATTAGAGACACAGGTGTTAAACCAGGGGTGAATTTCTGGTTCCGCATCCAGTTTTCTAAGATACATTTGAGTGGATAAGAGAGGGACTCTGTTTCATGGATGTAGAGCGTCTTCCAAAGAAGGGGGTAGTCTCTGTGCTACATACTTGTCTCACCAGCGGGTCCTATTTCTATCACAGTAGAGTTTTCAGTCTTTAGAATAAGTAATTCTGGTGCTTTTTGTTTTGCAGATATGCAGGAGGTTCATCAGAGTAAGGTCCTATGATGCCTTCTATACTAGGCATAGCTCTCCCATCATAGGCCTATAGGAGACAGAATAAAAGAACTGGGCTTTGATTTGGTCTGCATAGGACATGCTATTTATGCCATGTATTCTTTTGGTGAGGAATTTCTGTGGGTGTTCTGATTGTTGAATCTGCCTGATCTGTTAACATAATTGTATCCTAATATGTATTCAGAGAGCACTTTAATGCCACTATATTTGAGTACAGTATTTTATTCAAAAACTATACAAGCATACAATGGTACCACAAATAACTGCCTGCATATTGCACATAGTCAAAATATAACTATAAGTTCTTTTAGAATTAATAACCATGTACAGGTGTTTTTCTATAATGTCATTTTTGCAAAAGTTAAACTATTTACATGTAAAGCAGACTGTTCTACTTCTAAAATATGTAGTTTTATCTATTTTCTAAATTTTTCTATGAAATTTTTCTACTATTTTTTTTTTGTAATTCTCGTGATCGTTTTTTGAAATTTTTATTAAAACTTGGGAAACTTTATGTAAATCTCATTGGTACCTTAAAGCATTTCTCCCCAGGCCTTCACTGAAAATGGACTTATATTTGGACCAGTGGACTTTCCTAATAAACAAATGCCAATAAATAAATACATAGTTTTACTTAAGTTGTTTTCACTTTAGTTTATTCATAGGAACTATCTTTGTTATGTTTAATAAATTTGTGTTTGTAATTCCTATATGCTGAGCAGCTGTGCAATCATTCCTTATTCCGAATCGAAGGTCCTATACTCTGATGGTGTAATACAGACAGCAAACCGCTTGTAGTGGGTAGGCAAAAATTCTGTAATTTGCAGCTAGTTCCAACAAAGTGACACAGACTGCAGCACATTCATTCTCTCAGTCAGGCAAGCAGACAATAAATCAATAAATAACTAAATGATTTTGTATTCCAATAAAAGAAACAAAAGCAATATGGAACATGACAAAACTCCTAGTAAAATGTATGGAGCTTGACATACAGTTATTAACATAAATATAACAATGCAATAAGTAATTGCACCTGGTGTGAAGTCAACTAATTACAGTACTGCATTTCAATTACAGGTGGAGCTGTATTGGATGTTTCAAGAATCAGAGGCAATGTTTATCACATACGCTGATTGACATTTACATGTCTTTGTATAATCACAATAGTTGAACATCCTTCTGATGCATTGCACAAAAGCAGATGGTACAGAAGTATACTTCTCAACTGTGCAGATTTTTACAGATTTTTACCTCATATATTTACTCTATTCCTCATAAAATTTGTAGTTTTCTGGCAAATCACTGAGGATAGAAGTCACTAAATAATGGCATACATTTTAGTTACAAACTTCATATTTTTCAGAAAATGCATGTCAGCACAAATCCCATTAGTCTAATAGCTTTCAAGGTTTATAAGAGCCACGCTTAAAATCTGCCCTTATTTTTAGGCTTTATTGAGAGGTCTTGTCCTAACAGGTTAAGAGATATATACAGAAATAAAGAATATCTACAGTGTCAAAACACTTTATAGTTTATAAACAGATACTAAAAACAGCAAGCTTATAACAACCTAATGAACTAAGCTATATAACACCTACCCAAAAACTGGGATGTACTATTCAGAATACTTATGTTGGTACTATAACATGCCTGTATGTGTGGCGACTGCACAGTATAATTGTATTGTATGTTGAAGGTGTACCATACCTATAATTGTATATCCCTCAGCTGGGAATACATAGGTCTTTCTTAGAAAACTGATATTTTATAAGAACATTATTATGGCTATGTGACAAAGACTCTTGGATAATATGCAAACTAATGGAGATAGCAACCACAAACTGGGTACAAACAGAAAATTCATTTGCATAAACCAAATCACAACATACATTCAATTCTAAGGAGCTTAGTTGTCTTACATACCTCTAGGATAAGATACAGGGAGAGAGGCCACCACACATGCACATGAACGCACATTGTGCACGCACGCACTCGTGCGCGCGCGCGCACACACACACACACACACACACACACACACACACACACTACACATGGTTATTAAACATTTTATTTTACCATAATACATGTGGAATACACATAATTTTATCTGTTTATGCCACTACTCAGATAAACAAAGTATCACATCTGCCATGTAATCCTGTAACCTTTGCTATACGTATTCAACTAGTAATCATGGATGATTGGGTATTATGCTAATTATAAATGTTCAGTTACTTACATTTTACCACCATGGCAAAGCCTTTTATAATAGTTTAAAACACTGGTTAGTACAGCTACTAGTACTGCTTAGGAGTAGTATGTTATTATACTGTTACAGGTAACTTTTGTGTGCATATTTACCATAGTAATATATATAAGAACCAATATCAACTTTGTGTTATTCATTGCATTACACTTTTTTAGTACTGAACACAAATGCAGCTGTACTGCTCAGACAATATCAGCTGTATGTAAATCCATGTATGACAATAGTGCTTTATAGTTTGCCTGGAATGTTCATAACATACATGAAAAGCTCAGACATTTGTTTAAATCTGCTCATCTCACACTGCATTGATATGTCCTACACGACACACACATTCGTCTGCAATAAATTTTCATTTTTGGTAAATCTTTAATAGTTCTGCATATTGTGATAATTCTAAAGAAGTATGGCTCTCCCAGTCCATCCTTATAGTGATAACATTGTTATAAAGCACCATACATGAATTTAAACCCCATAGACTATCAAGATATATGTGGAAATGTTGTACTGTATAATGTTGTGGATCTGTATTTGATATGCATATGACTACAGTGCTCCAACAATGCATTTCTTTCTGCTGAAGTCTTGCATGGAATATATTATAATTATGTGTTATGATACTGCTTACATTTGTGTGCTTTCTTTTGGAAACTACTCTATGTGAGTCACAGTACTCCAACTGTAATGCTTCTTGTGGACATCTTTTGTTGGCATTAATGCATATTTTTCCATATGTATTTTGTTCAGATATGCCAAGTTCTTAGTATAGAAAGAAATTTGATGTTTGTAACTCCCTACAACTGTATGGTGTGTACCTGCACCGTCCACATGTAGCTGCATGTCTAAGTGGCTAAGAAGAAAAAGCTATCATAGAATTTCCGGCAGAACATTATTTTCTTTCTTCCAGAGACTGAGGTATATTGGTGAAAAGCTAATGCTGATGCTGCTTAAATTACATGCTTGACAGTAGCTCTTAAATGCTGGGGGTATGTAGAGCAATTATGCTCATGTGAATTTGCTGGAGGCTGTAACAACGATGTAATAAAATGTGATGATTACATGCAGCCAAAATCCAAGCAAGGAGACAACCTAAAAGTGAACCTCTCAGATAATAATGTGTTTTCTTTTGGTTCATATCTTAGTGATGTCACATCCATTAATTTGCAATATCAGAAAATCCATACACACGGCATACCTCGACCTGGTCAAAGCTTTGATCACAATTCCCCACTCAGGCACAGTAGGAAAAGTAAATAAAATGGGAATAAGCTCCTATCCAGCTGGCTCATGGATAGAATGTAGGAAATCAAATAGAGGAAGTTACCTCCACAAAGAGACCAGTCACCCCCTGGCTTCTGTGCTGAGACCTCTCCTGCTTGGCATTTACTTTTTTGAAATAAAAGCTAATATCAAAGGGCTAGGATCCGTCACTAAATCCCAACTGCAGGAGCTCATTAACACATCATTACTGAAAGTACGAAACTATTTCTGATGTATTTAACATGGAGCTACAGTAGTCTGTACATTAATTTTGATAGGGGGCATTGTGGGTTAAGTCTTTCATGACATTATGGCAGAAATGTTCTGCTCTGAGAAGAATATTCAGGTGTCCATTATTACCAACAAAATAAAACACAAAAACAATGCACTTTTTGAATCACAAACCATATAATTTGATATTGCATATGGTATGGAAGCTGCAGACAATTTCAAAGATGTGTTACTTATTCTTCGTTTAGAATATGGCCGATATACTTTAAATTCAGGTGCATGGGTAATTGCACTTTGCTCATTTTTTTTTTCAGTTTTGCACATCATTCCTTTATCAGACTGATACTTAGCTACACAAACATCCATACACTAAAGACTACTCAGAGACTGTGCCTGAACAGTAATAAAAACAAGCTTAGTTAAGCTTATTGTTACATTTTAAGTATATGCAATATTTATTTCCATCGTAATGGCTGCAATAAATGCTTGTACAGTGCATGCATAGTACACTATATTAAAATATTGTGGCATCAAGGTACTCTCGGAATACATATAAGGATACAATTATGTTATCAAAACAATTATGGTATGTGTATATGACAAAGCTGTGTGAGTAGTGTACAGACTCTGATGGAAAATATCTGCACGGCAGTTCTGCGTGAACATTTAAGAGGTCCAAGTTGATCTATGGATTGCATCATCATTATAGCTGCATGCAAAAACAACTTGAGTTAAAGACTAATACAAGAAGTCTAAAGTAGTAGGATAACTCATATTCAAATAAGACATGCAAATACAAAACGCACTTGACAGAGATTTATTTTTCATTATTCAAATTACTTACAATGGTGTAATGTAGAATAAACAAATATCAATCGAAAAGCTTCCATACTTGAGCTGATAATGACTTTCTAGTTACAGGAGGATAGCTCTGGGGTAAATAGTAATTGCCTGTATTACTATACTGCTCATCCTATGAAGCAAGAACAGGAAGCTTTCAATCAAGGAGGACCACAAGAATTTCCTAAATTCATGAATATTTTTTGCACTGTTGATGGACCCAGGGAAATGTTCCCAACATCTTGGGCCAAGGTCTGAAAATGTATTCACTATTTTATGAAAAATATTAGACATTCTTTGGAACATTGTTGTCCATGAATTCTGATGTATTATTTTACTAGTCAGGTCATATTTTTATTGTAGTCTGCCCAATGCAGTACTTATTTTACAAATTGGTGAAGGGGATACTCAGAATATTTTTACTGCTACAATATGTGTGTACTTATTATTTTGTACATGAAAACAGCATTTGCTATGTTTCAATCTGTAATTTTTTTTCTGCCTGCATACTTCTTTTCATTTAACCATATCCCTTTATTTTTTAGTGTCTGCTAGTATTTTTCCACTCTTACTTTTCCTTTGCATGTTGCATATATACACAAATAAATAAATACATAGCATAAGCAATCAAGAGTGTAGTGCGGTGATACCTAGCACCAGTGTAGTGTTAGCACTTCCTCTGTTCCAGTGTGTAACCTCTATTTCTGTCTCTCCTTCTTCAGTCTGCCACTGTCTAGCTACCATTGCTTCTTGGTCCATAACTGCAGTCTGCTGGCTGCTTCCCCTTCTTTGGCCTTCCAATCTCTCCTCACTTTCTACCTATCTCTTGTCTACCTATTTCCATTCACTGCCCTCCTCCACTACCCTGTTTACTCACGCTTCTCTAAGTACTTCAGTGATCTCCCTAGCTTATCCCCATTGTATCTCACCTAACACTGTTATATCTGTTATCTTCCTTATTCTGTCTACCACAATCATTCTGTCCTCATTCCCTCATGACTACTCCATCTATCCATCCATCCATCCATCCATCCATCCATCCATCCATCCATCCATCCATCCATCCATCCACAACCCCTTTCCCCATTTTGCACATGGAGTTGGGGTGTCAGTTCAACAGTGACAATCATCTAGAGCCAAGGTTTACAGCACTGGGTGGCTCGCCCTGCCATGGCTGTTCTTCCATACCATGCACTTGCATGCACACTCACACCTATGGCCAATTTAGAGTGCTCAATCCACCTACTGAATGTCTTTGGAATGGAAACCGGAGCACCCAGAGGAAACCCATGTGAACACAGGGAGGACATGCAGACTCCATCACCTGCCATCTCTATTTTAAAAATCCTTCAGTAAAGCCTGACTCATCTCCTGTGGAGTCCATTGCCTTATCTACCACAAAGATTCCTAAGATGATCCTCCTGTCCCACTCACTGAAGATTGCACTAAACACTCTTTTTTTTCTTTTCTTCTTTTCTGGAGGGCTCTGCTATCTCCATTTAGTCTTGTTCTTCTACTACTTTTCTTTCTTTTTTTACCTGGACTGCTGTTCTGTCTATACTCCCTTTACTGTCATGTTAATGTACCTACTAAGTCATTGATATTCTCTTCATTCGCTTTGCTGCTTTTTTTTATGTCCTGCATTTTGACTGTATCCTTTTCCTTCCTTCCTTCCGTTTGTGCTATTCCATGTTAATCCAGGTTAGCGTAGCTTACTCCATTGTTTTTATGCTACAGCATAGTACAATTCACTATCCTGTGACTGTGTGAATTGTATTTCAAAATACTGTCTGTATTTCTCTGAATGCATAGTCACACTGTTAAAGCATGCCAATCAATTGTTTGTGTATTGTCCTCATTGTGTCTGCAGTGTGGTTCTAATACTAGTTTATGCAGTGCCATGTTTGTACCTACTTTTTTATGTACTCCGTGCTGCATATGGTCATCTTATACCCCTATCTCCAGATAAGTGTGATATTTTAAGTCCTACAGTCCTATTACATTAATCATATCATTTCTTTCTTGAAGCATACAAGTCAGTCTCACAGTGCTGTCTGCTTTGCAATGCATTTTCTCAGATAGTGCTGTAAAATGCTGTTTAGTTGTACTGTTATCCAGTGTCAAATTGCTATCCTATCTTCAGCTGCTCTTGTAACATCTGCTTCTTCTGCTATCCTACTTGCCTAATGCAACATCATTCAAAGAAAAAGTCCAGTTCAGAAATGCTATCATAATTAGATGTTATGCTGTCAGTATTGAGACTGTCCTAAAGAGAGTTCATTGCAATGCACTCTAATGGAGATTACTGTATGTATACCACCAAGTCCACTCAAGTTCAGCATGGGGTATTTCTACCATTAAATTTTAAGCATATACCTCCTCTGAAACTGAAACTTTCTTAGCCAATATGAATATGAAA
This sequence comes from Protopterus annectens, assembly GCF_019279795.1. Classification (NCBI taxonomy): domain Eukaryota; kingdom Metazoa; phylum Chordata; order Ceratodontiformes; family Protopteridae; genus Protopterus; species Protopterus annectens. The sequence goes on from NC_056729.1 coordinate 988,254,638, forward strand.
GCTTTCAGACTGTATAACTAATGAGATTAATATATAATCAGAAAACTACTCAAAAACTGATAAGCATTCCCTTTCTCACCTGTTTGGTAATGTAGCTTTTAACTGTGATCTATAAACAGTTCATCCATACAGCCTAGACAGTTGTTCAGTAGGTTTAAATCATGCTTTTATTTTTTTTTACTATAGCTAGTCTACAGCAGCAAACTTTAAGAGTATGTAGCTTGTAGGCAGCTAGTGACCGAACAGAGCTACCCAAACAACAAGCATTTCATAAATTGCTCTGATAACTTAACTAAGAGTGTGAATACTGTTTAAAACTTATTCCAAAGTAGGGCTTGTTTACTATGCAGTACTATTTGGAGGTAAGTCACTGTATTGACATGAAGGCTAACCTGTTTGTTTTTCCTAATGATAATGGTTCAGAAAGCCAGCACTATAAAGCTGAGAAATGTATCCCAAAACCTGCTTAAGTTAAAGAAAAGCCAAAGCTATTTAACTTGTAAATATTTCAAGATTTTACACTGTCCTTGTTATACTAAATGGCTGTTAGATTCTTGCTGCAGAGGTTCTTTACATCATTGTCACTGATGTGAAATCAATACTCAGATGGTATATCAGCATTTTTGTTTATTTCTCACTGAGTTTATATATCTTATAATGTGCTGGCATGGCATAGTGTTTACGTTTGCTGACTTCTACATGAATAATACATGTAAATGAGCATATACTGTTCTAGAAAGTGCAAACAGCTATGTATGAATTTAAATCCTCATTGTATGCCTTTTCTTATTATTTATTCAGTCCAAGGCAATGTTTTCTAATACTGTGACTAGAAATTGAAAATTATGTTATTTTCTAAGACAAATATTATTTAGACTGTGACAGCAATAGCAAACCCATTTTAAAGCATTAAGGCAGTTAGGCCATGCAATGTTTAATGCTTCCATTTAAGGGCACAGAAAATATAAGTTTTTTGAAATTTACTTCACTTTAGGAAACAAAATATTTATTAAAATGATAAATAGACTAAAGATCTGCCTCCTTGATAACTACTGCATTCCAATGAACATTGCGGAGGCATCTAAACCATTAACTTTTACTTCCTGGCAACATGACCTTAGGCATGCATTGGGATGAGTCTCTTGATTAACTGTGAGACATTTCCTGATATCTGTTTGCATTGCAAATTACGATGAACCAATATAGAAATAGTTCTGTGGTTCATTGCGGAGGCATATAAACCATTAACTTTTACTTCCTGTCAACATGACCTTAGGCATGCATTTGGGATGAGTCTCTTGATTAGCTGTGAGACATTTCCTGATATCTGTTTGCATTGCAAATTACGATAAACCAATATAGAAATAGTTCTGTGGTTAACTTAAGGTGTGGCTATACCTTCAGTGTGTCATGTTGCTGAGTCACCACAAATATAAGTTTGTACATGAATCTGTCATGCTTCAGTTACATCAGTTGCACATTCTGAGAAGTTACATTTTGTAAATAACTGTTATCTGTTGCTTACACTTTTTTCATTACATTGCGCAAAAACAATGACATACTTACGTACTACAAATCTCAAAGTGTTTAATAAACATACATATAACTTGCATGTACCTGCTCAGATAACTGCACGATTACTACATCTTTGTGAAATATCAGTATATTTGCAGTAGTTCCTCCTAACTCATCTTGCACAGCTTCAAGTTATGGTGAAATATGTACAGCATGATGCTGCCTCCCCCCCCCGCTTTGGGTACTGTACCCCTATGCTGAACATCAAAGATTTGATCATGTTTTTATACAACCGTTACACCTAAATCCTAATTTACTAATAAATAATAAACCAGTAAATCTAACAAACTACCCCCTGATAACAGACTACACAATATGGGATATATAGCAATGGAAAGACTCTAACATGGGGCAAATGAGACTTGAACTCAAACTTCCTATGAAATATAATATTATCCTTAACCAACTTCATCATCTTATAAATGCGAAATTCTCACAAATACACATTGACTTACAGAACATAGATTTAGTTAAATTAATACTTGAAAATCTTGCGATTAAAGGGAAAACAATTTCTAGGACATATAAAATTGTAATGAGTGCAAAACATCAGAATTCTTTATTATTTTCAAACTACTGGCAAACGGAAAATCAATCACTGACTGAAGAAAATAAGAAACTAGCCATTGAAAATATAATCAAATTCATTCCTTTCAAGAAGCTGTTATATACACAAATTATGGTAAATAACAATCTATATTATACCTTATCTAAATTAAATAAATTCAATCCTAACTTTTCGCCTATATGTCCCTATTGTCTGGATCAAACAGCTGATATTTTGCATGTCATGTGGGACTGTACTAAGATACACAACTTATGGTGTTCCTTGAGAGTAAGATTAGAGAAGATGGGATATGAAAAATCAACCCTTACTTGGGAGACAGCTATATTGTACATTAATATCAATCGACTCCCAAAAATATTAAAACATGTCTTTATTACTATGTGTGCCCTTATTAAATTCTTTATTACAAAGAATTGGAATGTCATGTCACCAATTACATGGGAAAATTTTAGCAATCTTGCTATCAAATATATCTCATCTCACAAATTAATTTACTCAAAAACAAAAAAACAAACGCTATTACCAAAAATATTGGGGTTACTTGCTAGATATAATTCTTGACAAATAAAATTTGCCTACAAATTGTCATGAAAAGCTAACCTTTAAATAAAAAATGAATGTAGTATAACCAGTCTTTCTTGCATCTTCTCCCTTTTCTTAGTATATGTGTAACTAGATATTTTCCCTAAACATACAAATAAATGGTTAAATTTCTATTTTTACTTTATATATATATATATAGACTATCCCCATTTTAACGATCCCTTATGAGACCAAATGAACATAAGAATTCTCATACTTTACTTGACGATGTAGTGACTTCTTGTGTATATATTGTATGTATGTATATAAATATATATATATATATATATATATATATATATAATTTTCTCAGAACGAGATTTTTGTCTGTTTTTTTTAGATAGGTATTTATATCGTTTATTTGTGTTTTTGAGTTACCATATTGTTGTTATTATTTGAAAAAAGAAAATTGAAATAAAGAGATTTTGGAAAAAAATAAAAGATTTTTATCACATTTTCACTCCTGAAGGATATAGTGGCACACAGCAGATGCATGTTATGTTAGTATCCTAAGGTTTGTCTATGTTCTGTGGAAATAATTTATTTCTTAGGTTCTGAACCTTCCTTAGTAGATTTAACTGCCAAATATAAGCCAAACTCCAAATTTACATAGCTCTCTGAAATGAATTTGTTTTCAGATTTCCAACTTCAAGATTTAAACTTTTGCCAACAAGATCCAAAAACATTGGACTTGCGTTGTGCATGAATCATTCCTTCAAATGCTGTCATACTAATCATTAGAAACCTGGAAAATAATATATTTATTTGTACTTGCTAATCAAGACACAGCACTGACCCACATAGACCTTTTACACTCAGTATAACAACACTTTTGCTCAGGGCAAAGCAGTGGTGGCTCGTGCTGCAGCCCCCCCCCCCAGCTATGAACCACAATAGTACAGTCCTAATCCTCCTAACCTGCACATGGAAAGTGAATCTGGACTGCTAGAAGGCAGCAGACTGCTGATGCTCCAGAAGTCTATGCAGTTACTTGGCTGCTGCTGTGGAATATGCTTGTGAATACAAACAGAAGATACTTGGCTGCTGTGGATTGTTGCAGTTTACTCTCTGCCTGGCAGTGGCAGGCAGGTGAGATCAAATCGAAGGGGGGCTGCAGGAGACAGCTTAATGGGTGGGTCCTATGGTAAGGGGTGTGGTCAACTAGAACGGGGAGGGGCTATGCTCAAAACCAAAAAAACTGGAACTTTAATTAAATACGCTGCCCTAGGTGCCAAATCATCATTATGAGAATGCAATGAAGACAATGTAAAGTGTAGAAGAATATTTCAATGCATTATCTGCATGACAGCTTACTTAATATCTAGATAGAAACAAAAACGCTGTGAGGCATGAAGAAATAAATTACTTTTTAAATACATTACTGGAATGCCAGTCAAAATCAAGTACAAGAAAAATAAGCATCACTCAACTCAAACCACTTCTCCTTCCACTGCAGTTCTAATTATAATTTATATTCAGCTTTATTAAAGTACCAAGTAACATGCTGAAAGTAGCAATCTCTGTGATAGCCCACTTGTAAAAATGTTTCTTATCCAAAAAAGACCTGCTGCCTGACAACAACTATCTACTTGTTTCATGGGGAAAACATGATCAAAGTAAAAAAATGAAAAGCAAACAAGAAACAAGCTCAAGATACATTGCTTAAATGATTACTGTACAGGTAATGGACCACACATGATAGACTGGCATTCTGTTTGGTTTACAGGTAAAGCATGCAAAGATGACTGCAAGCCTCCAAGAAATGTAATGAGCTTCTTAAAATAACGTAATCCTCTTCTTTATTACAAATACTGTCATATGCATTTCAATACCCAAGGCTTATATATTATCTAGTTATGCAAGTATTCTCTGCATGGCAACAACAGAAAAGCTTTCACTGTTGGCATTTCTTTAACAGTATGCTTATTAAAGCTTACTTGCATCTTGCAATCTCAGACAAGCTTACCTGATGGTCATTAAAGCATTGCTACTTAAACACAGAGCAACAGGCACTTTCTGAGTAATAATAAGCATAAATCAACTATATAAAAATATGACAAACCAGAACATTCTGCAAAATCAAGGACAGAATAAAAGTAGTACTTGTGTCTTCCTTGGATGGGGGGATACTCTGCACATTTCTAATGCAAAACTGCTCCTTGCCTTGCTTGGACACATCCAGAGTCACACTACATGGGGCAGTGGGGTGCAACAAGTATGTCACAATTTGAAATGTCTCTGGCTGACTGTGATGGCCTTGACACATCTGTCATACCTCTCAACGTCAGAGCAAGAAATCTGGACTAACACATACACAGAAGTGGGACAAGGCCCAAAAATAAGGACAATTTTAAATATTGCTCTTATAAACTTAGAAAGGTAATATAGTAGTAGGTCTTGCATTAGTATGAATTTATGTTGTTGTTTGTGTTTTGTCTTTTCCTGGTTAGGGGTGTTCCACAGCAGAACTCCGGTCCGCTAATGACTGGCAGTAGATTTTCACGAACGCCGAGGTGCCAGCTCGACATCCAACTTTCAACAAAGGCATGCCCATTTACGCATGTCTTTCGAACACCACATTAGTATGAATGAATGTTTGAAGGGTATGAAATCTGAAACACAAATGTCTGTCATTATTTTCTAACTTCAGCCTTTAATGATTTGCTACTAATTTGCCAAAAAAACACAATTTTATGAAAAATGGACCAAAATGTGATGCAAAAATATAAAATAGCCACACAATACAGCTGGGAACCTGTCAAAGAAGGGGCACTTTTTTAATATTAGTACTGCTAACTTGAGCAGCTGACAAAACAAAAGAGTCTACATGCATTTCTGTAATAAAAGCAATCTATAACTCTGATTATTGCAGTTATTTCTGAATTGTAAACCCTCGACATTTTCTTCCAAAATTGCCATTTTGCGGCGGGATTATTTGGGGAATAGCAACATTTTAAGTCAAAATTGGGGACAGTTGAAAGGTTTGGATATGCCTAATTCTTTAAAGCAATTTATTTGCAAATACCTCTCAACCTGTTAATGCAGGAAATCTGGGCAAAGCCAAATATACTTATAAACAGTACAAAAAATTGTTGTATAAACCGAGACAGTTGATGGAATAACAGGTCTTGCTTTAGCATGCATTTTTCTGAAGGTTATGAAGACTGAAACTCAGTGTCTGTCATTATTTAGTGACTTAATTCCTAAATTATTTGCCAGAAAACCACACATTTAATGAGGAACTAACCAAAAATAAGAAGCAAAAATCTATTCATTCTGTGAAAATCTGGACAGTTGAGAGGTATAGTTCATCCGGGGTTGTCTTTGAGTTTGTCACCCTTCCCCCTCACAAAATCATGGTCGAATGGGGCCTCTCCCCTTCAGCTATTCCAATGAACCATTACTTGGCTATTTCACCCCATTTACCATAAACACTAATGTGCATACTGCTTTACTTCTACGATGATTTGGACTTCATTTGAAAGTTTTATTTTGTATTTTACAGCACAAACACTAAGACATCTGCTAAACAAAGCAATGCAATCTCACAATGAAAACAGACTTAGCATTAAAACTTCTCTGCCCTTGAAACTCACATTCATTGAAACAGCATTGAAACCCACATTCAAAGAAAATACATTTTGCCAGTGACAGATAAAGATTAAATTTGGGCTGTTTTCAAATCATAGGCCCCTTGCACATGAAACATACATGTGGTCTTTGATACACCTTTCTGATTTTATTAAATTATATTCCTTGTACAATATAGTACAGTTGTAGAGGGTGTTTTAAATTTGTTTCGAACATTTTTCCAGTAAACAATGAAACAAAATGCATGCACCAATAATGACAAAACTGCCCAATTCAGAAAATTTTTCCAGTAAACAATGAAAAAAATGCATGCACCAATAATGACAAAACTGCCCAATTCAGAACCTACACTACTCTTCTCTGTTTTCACCAATAATCTAGCCTCTGCCGCCAAACATGGCACACTCATACAATACGCAGATGACTCAACCTTCATCTGCTCAGCC